>NW_010297613.1:16782-104171 GCF_000700745.2 Antrostomus carolinensis | reverse complement strand
TTTTTTTTTTTTGGTTTTTTTTTTTTTTTTTTTTTTTTTTTTTTTTTTTTTTTTTTTTTTTTTGTTTTTTTTTTTTTCTAACAGATAATTCTTAAGCATCTATTTTATTTCATTAGGTTTCCAAAACCTGTGGTAACATTGAATAGCAATGCTTGTGATGTTTTTTTGGGTTCTTTGCATTTTTACACCATTCAGATTCAGATTACCCTGGGTGCTATCTAGATCAGAGTGTGTGGGGACATAGCTGCTGGAAATTTATTTCAAGGAGCTTTTTTAAGTCCTGGGGAAGTTAGGATGTAACTGGCAAAGGAACTTTACTAGGTCTCTTTATCTTTTTTTGCCTTCTTGTGAAGGACTCTCTTTTCAACTTGTAGTTGGATTTTGAAGGCTTGGAGAGTTCTCTACTCTCCCATCTGCCTTCAAAAGCTGTAATTAAACTACAGACTTAAGGCCTGACACTGATATGGGACGATCTCAGTGGTTGTGACAGATTAACATGGAAAAATGCCAAATAAGAGAATCGTAGGTGAGTCCTGTTTTTGGAGGGCTGTTCCGCTGTCTCATGCTGACTGAGAATACTGAGGAGGGAGAGGCAAGGACGCCTTTCTAACTGCAGATGCTTCTCCTTTGTGGAGTGCCTGTGTGAAACAGTGCTGCAGTGGATTGTGCGAGAAGGGACAAAAAAACCCCTCAGCTGCTGCTGGGAGGCAATGGGCAACAATGGAAAGGTAAGTACCTAAAGAAAGACATGGCACAGGGAAAGAGCACATCTGGAAGCAGAAGAGCTAGAAATAAAACTGTAGCTGCAAATGACAGTGATAATTAGAATTTTAACGTGTTAAGGTAGAGATCGGGGAACAGTTGTTATTTTCCAAGACAACTTTTGGAAGGACTGAAATAGTTTTTCTACATACAGTTTTCTATATACTTTATATATACACCCCTTGATATACTTTACCAAAATTTAAAAAAAAAATCTTAAAACAATGCAATCTGAAATGTCAAGAAGAGAATTAAAAATTTTTCATAAAAGGACAATTTCCTGAAAAAATTATCAACCTGAAACCTCCTTTTATTGTATTCCCTAGTTTTGCCTACTGCAGTGCAGGATCATCCCCAAATTAATGTAGGAAGCTAGTGTTTATCTAATCTACTATTATGGCAACTAATTAACTTTCAGAGATGAATTAAAGTTTTGCCTACTATAGAACTGCAGTGTTCATCACTAAATTTTTCCTTAATATTTGTTTAATACTGTCTTGTATCTCTCTAAATGATTCTGTTAATGAACCAGTGTAGAGTTTGTGCATTTAAAATATTTGTTGTAGATGTAGTCATAACTTACCTGTCATTTAGATAGCACTATACGTGTATTTCTCTTTTTATCTTTTCTTTTAGTTTAGTCTCCCCTAATTATTTTCATAGCTGTTCCTCAATATTAATCTAAATTGTCTACATTTTTTTTGTAATTAAGTCCTGACAGCAGAAGAGCATTTGGACAAATTCTGCCTGTGAAGAATCATCTCTTTTTATTTCTTTGAACCTATTTTCTTCTAACTTTTGTTAATGGCCCTTACTTCTTGTGTTTGAGAAAACAGCAAGCACTTGATTTTTAGCCACCTTCCCACATGTAGTGTGATCCACTTAGCGTTCTGTAACTCTTTTACTGTTCATTTCTTTTGACTTCCAAAATTACTTCCTCTGTGTTACTTTTGTACAGGAAAGAAGCTAGATTTCTTCTGCTGGTGCTTTCTGGAGCAGTATGGTTTTCTTTCTTCAGCAGTAGAACTGTCTCTGGTTTTCTGTAAACTTCTGCTATTTATTTAGTTAGAAATTCTTTACCTAATAATTTAGTGGTTTCTAATGCTTACCCTTCATCTATGAGTATGCACACAGCTAATCTGTTAAAATAATATTAGTGTGGTAAAGTGAAGATCTCAAAGGAAAAACAGAATTACAGTTGTTCAGGAAATATTAATTTTGAGACCTGCTTCACTTGTATGATGTATCTGTAATTCATGGTTTTTACTCTTTTTTTTTTCTTTTTTTTTTATTTGACATAGGATTCTGTCTCACTAAATGCAAGGATGGGTAACACTAAGTGACAAAAATCTTCCACATCTCTTCCTTACCCTTTAGCTGTAGCATCCTTATTTTACAGGAAAGGAAAATATGTGAGAAGGAACTTTTTATGAGAGGACATAACAAGCTTTTGCAGACATTAAGACAAAGTGTATCAATGTGGAGATTGACCATTGCTCTGGTCTTCAGAGCTGAGCATGAAGATTCCCAAGAGTGCACACTTTGCAGTGACCTTGTTACAGAAATGAGTGGTCACATCACATGCCTGAAAGTTAGCACCTCAAGTAAGACATGCCAAAAAAGAGGATTGTGAAATATTTTTTTCTTGGGGGCAGGGAGGGAAATCTGGAGACTTCTGTGAAAGAGTCAGGAATGAAGGTGAGTTCGCCTGGTTGAACTTCTGCTTCCTAAACTGTACATCTTCTCTTGCTTTGAAGTCACCCTGCCAGCCTGCTGTAATGCTTGAAGCCTTGTAGAAATTAAGGCAGGGACAGAATCAAGGATATTAAGTACCCTAGTCTGTGTGTACCATTCTTTCTGTGAGCTGTGTCAGGCAAGGGGTGTATCGGAAAAAACGGGATGTGAATGTATAACTTAAACCAAATTGTTTTCCTGTAGATGGAGATTGATTGGGAAATCATAATTCTGGACTTCCCAAGCCTTGGGTGCTCGATCCTAAAAAATATTCTTCAATTGTTAGTTTGGGGAAAGAAGGATGCAAAGAAGTGAAATTAATCACTTTGTTAGAAGACAGAAGTTGGACACCTTCTCTTTGCTTTTGTGTGTAATTCTAACACCCTTGGTTTGTTGAATTGGTTTCTGCCAATTAATTTAATGAAATGAAGGTTAATTGCTTCAGTATCTATCTGCTATGGTTTGCAGGCCAAGCAGTGGAAGATAATATGACCCATAACACACCGATCAACTCTATGATACAAACTACTCTGTCTATACAAAAACTTAGTTATTTTTATTGTATTGATTTGAAGGATCATCCTGAGGTTGTCTACAAAACCAGCACTGGTCTCTGTTGGCAAAGAGCCTGCAAGGGTGGCTTGAGGTGACGTCAGCTGGTATCATGCATGATGTGCAGATCTCTCTGATATGAGTATGTGTAACTGTCACGTTGGATTGACAGCATGTAACTGCTTTTAGTATGTTCTTTCTTAATATACCTGAGTAATGCTAAGCTCTCAATCTGCTTAATAAATCTTTGCTGCTTTAAAAAGCCAAATCTTTCCTCCTCTTATCAAGAGGGACATTTATTGCAACTAAGACAATGTTATGATGTGAGGTATATTTTGTTATTCTCTTTCCCCCACCAGACCTTTCCTTTCTCATTCTGAATGCAGCCATTCTATGGCAATTATATGCTCACTCTGTGCATGACTTCGCATGTGGTTACATATCAATTTTACAGCACTGCTTCCCTTTGCCTGTAACCAGTGCCTGCTAAGTGTTTCATGCCCTCTTGTCTTCCTTCCCTGGGTGCCTGTAGAGCTGTGCCCGAACTACTGGAAAGAGCTTTGTGGCAAGAGGAACAGGGAAGGGCAAAAGCAGGCAGTAGGTGAGTACCAGCCAGTGCAGTGATCAAGGTGCTTGTCTTCTTAAATTGTGTATTTGTTTTTTCCAGTATTTTTGCAAAAATAACAGAAATCATAGTAGCAGAACATACAAATTTGTAAAGCCTGGTTCAGATCTGGTTACAGAGTGATTCCCTGAAGTGGTAGGGATTTCCTTCATGTCATAGTGGATTATTGTAAAATAGCCCATGTTCTATCAAATGTGAGACAAGAACGTTAAAACTTTGCTTTGAGATTATGAGCTTTTCTCTCAATTAAAGATTATAAAGGTTCCAGGCAGAGTGACAGAAATTACCAGGTGATTTGAAAGCATTCAGAAATCAGATATTGAGAACTGGTCTACCACAGAGTAGTTGGACAAAGAAACAAAACCTATAACTACTATAGACTATCAGTCGTAAGTGTTCTGTATTCACAATTTAAAATGAAATAATTTAAGTAAATCTCTGATAAAGATTATTCCTTCCAGATTGTAACCATAGAAGGATGCCAGGAAAACTGAGGAATCTTTGTATTCAATGAGGTTTGTAAAAACAAACAAACAAACAAGACCCTTTCTCTATTTTGTGAACTTTTCATTAACAAGTATTTGTGAACACTGAGGATTTCTGGAAATTGTTTTTAGCAAAGTTGATTTTGGCCATACTAAACAGTTCCCTTAATGCATTTATTTAATTTTTCATTGTTTGTTGTTCTGCTGCAACAAACGAACTTGATCTTTTGGCATCCACTAATATTTTTGCTTTGATCCTGTAACTAAATGATGCTAGCCACAAAATTATTTTAATTTTGTCATGATTGTACTTGGGATACTTACTATTCATTTTGGTTTTGCCATTCACAGCATCAAAACTTAACCCAAATAACCAACAATGTGTTTGCAATAATGTCAAGAAATATTTGGCAATTATTTCACTGTATGATTCAGGAAGGTATTTGACACTGACCTGATTGCATCTGGGAATAATTGTGAGTTTATGAAACCAAGAGAGGAATTATAAACTAAACAGCTAGCCATCTCTGACAGGAACATAGCAATTATACTCTTTCAATTATATGTAGTTTTAATTATAAATCAATACATAACAGATAAGGAATGACTAGCAGGCCAAATAATTCCTACAAAGAGGCTAAGAGAGTAGCTAGGCAAAACGTTATGCTTTGAGCTTTGCATTTCAGCTTAATTCTCTTTCATGTTAGTGTATGTAACTGGGTTTTATATCATCCTTGAAGTAATTCAGCCTGCTGTGAAATAAAGGAAAAAAAAGGTTAATTGATGTGTGTTGCTCTTTTTGAGACCACTGATATACAGGGTGTAGAAATAATGGTGGCAAAGGGAGAGGAAGAGTTATATACAACCTTGAGTTTTATATAACCAGGAATTTTTAAAGTCAATTTTTGGTCTTTGCCTTGCTAAATGAAGAAAAGAGATGTTTTTCCAAAACATAGGCATCCTGGAAGTATAGGTGAGTCTAATACATAGGTAAGCAAAAAATACATTGCTTGTGAAAAGAATAGTTGATACTACCTGACTGAGGCCACAAACTAGGAAAAAAAAATGATGTAATGTATTTGATCGTTCCTGTTGATCTTGATAGGAGGTCTGTAATGTTATTGACATCTAAGAATTAGCAGTCTGGGATAGAGTCAGTTAAAGGCATTTGGTAAGGAGCAATGATAATTAGCTCAGGGGTTTTAGTCTGGTTAGACTGCATTTAAAATCTCAGATCCTTATTTCCTTTTAGGACTAATTCATATGTCTTTACCAATTTTAAGAATGAGGTAATATTTTCTGTTTTTTATAACTTACAGGTAGAATGAGTATGGCATAAAAGGTTATTTGCTGAAAAGATTAATAATATTGACACAGAAGTAACTAGGTGATGATTTTAGTGTCACTAGTATGGTTGTAGATTATGGCATGTTGTTGTTGTCATTATTATCATGTCAGATTTTCACAATATCTTTAGCCAAACTTGTTGAATCTGGATTTAGGTGCTAATACTTTCTGCCAGCTCATAGTGATTAAGGATAGTGGATAGATACATACATTAAATTTCAGTGGCATTTTCCCATGCATAAATAGACTTTAAGTTTTATTTCACATAAGAAAATCACAAATCTGCCAAGAAATAAGAATCATTAGGTAATTATGTGTTTCCCATTGAATTCTATGATAACCCGAGAAGAAATTGCCTGATATTCTTTTAATATCATTAAAACTCAGAAGCAGAGTGGCATTTCCACAAATAAATATACAGCTTCAGCATAACAGAAACTTCCTGAAAAATCTGAAAAATAATTTGCCAGAGATAAAGTATCAGGTGGTAAAAGTGTTACTTCGGTGTTGTTACATAAGCCCAGGACTACTTCAGAGGCAAGAAGAAGAGTTCAATTTTAACAGGATAGTTCCAACCATGAAACTGAACAGAGTCCATGAATTATTGGTTAGTTTAAGATAACATATACAATAAAGCTTTATGTCTGGAAAGACATATTTAAAACCAGTTACAAGTAGCTATTATTAAGAAGTTTTCAGGATGAATGGACCTTTCTGATTCACTTTGTAGAGGAAAATGCTACCATATTACCCAATAAAACACTTACCATAATTACTAGTGATCACCCTAACCTCTGCATTTTCCTTGCAGAAAGCAGCATGGAGCGTTGCTACTCTTCCCTTTGCTCCTGAGCCTCCACAAGAATGTCTAGCCAAGGTGGCTAGATGACATTTTGGCATAGAAAACATCACATTTCTCCTGCCAAATCCACATAGTTCATATATGCAGGTGAAATGTTGCTTTCACTGGTTTGTGGGGTATCATTCTCGGCCTCCTATAAGCCGCATGCATTTGGAAAATGGGAAAAAACTTGAAGTGTCATTCTTAACAGGTGCAGATACTTATTTGTGTCACCCCCCAGCGTACTGATATTCTGGCTTCCATTATGAAGGACACTACTTCACTATGATGTTTAACTCGACACTCAAAAGTTGCAGCCTCTGCTTTCTTATAGATGGATCCTAAAGAGGAATTATAAACAAGTTAATATCTATTGTAGTTTCTCTCCAAGCATTCATTCTGTACAGGAGGGATGGATAAACAAGTTTCACTAATAATCTGAGTCATATAAAATACTAACTATAGTGAATGCTAACGAAAAACATTCCAAGCATTTCTGATACATAACTCAATTTTTTGTCATAAGTAAGCACTTTTGACATATACTTAGAACCATTTCCTTCTTGTATTTTCCTTAGCTCAAAAGCTTGCCTGTGAAGATGGAGAAAAATAATAATTGGAGACTGACTCCTAGAACTGCAAATTACTTTTTGGTGCTTTTTCAAATTTGTTTTGCCCAGCCTTTTGCGAAGGCTAAAATTCTTTCAGTAAAGTCTACTGGACGTTATTTAAATTGCAGACACTGCATCTCACACAGTTGTATGATGAACATCTCCAGAGATGTTCAAAACCCACCTGGGTGCTTTTCTGTGCAACCTGTTGGAGGGAACCTGCTTTAGCAGCGGGGTTGGACTAGATGATCTCCCGAGGTCTCTTCCAACCCCTAGCATTCTGTGATTCTGTGAAGGGATACATGCTTTACTGGAAGACAGTAGTCTTTGGAAGGAGTTTCCTATTTAAACATTTACTCAAATACTTACGGTTTTGAATGTTATAATTTCCATATGACAGAAGCACATTCATTATGTTAAAATATAAGAGGTGCAAAATCAAACTACCTTCCCTAGAAGTTTTCATGTGAATCCCTGATTCTTACCATTCTTTTCTTTGTCTGCAATAAATCGTTCCGAAAAACAGAAATTGATAGCTGTCTTGGCTGACTTTTACTTTCTCCAGAGTCTCCTAGAGGATGTTGTAGTTGTCAAATGTGGGAATTGCCCATATTGGAACTGGTAAAGGACATGATTTATGGATCAAAGACATTGCTGGACACTGTCAACAAGCAGCCTGTCACTTATGTAGGACCAGTTTTTAATGACTACTTTGAGTTCTTATTGGGTCTTGGCCACAAAAAAAAAGCTTTTGAGGTAGTCTTCTACAGAATGGTGAATATCCTTCTTCATTTCCTCTTTAAATTTTCTAGGGTTGTTTTGTTTCCTCCTTCATTCTTTGTGTATTCAATTATTCTGACATCCAAACATTTCAAACAGTATCTCTGTGCTCATGAAGTCTTACTTTTCAATGAAATGTATTTGTTCTTTCATTAATTCCTTGTTTAATATCATCCTACCATTCAAATTCAAGTTGATGAATATTCAGAAAATTCTTGTTCAGAAACACTTCCTTTTTTATCCCATCCTGTGGAGGAATCCTTGCATCCAGCAAATCTCTTCTTTTAACCCTCCTCCAGTGTGCTGAAAGTCAATAGGCTGATGATGTTGCAGTGACTTTTTCTTGCTGCCAGGCTGAGAAAAGGTCTATATACAAAAGCACTCTTCCGTCCACAGCTACTCACATGTGATCTCAACTTTCTTTCTCCCTGGGCTGAGGAACACTTCTTCCAGAAAAGAGGTCCATATTGGTTACTTACCAGTCTCTAAAAATGCCTAAGGCTGAGATGTATTCAGATTCAATTCAGATTGATTGATTTATTGAATTTTGTGGCTGGCCTGACTTGCAGTAGGGAGTTCTTGAATGTATTTGAGAATCCAGAGAGATCTTGGAGCTTGAATTGTGACATTTAGTAATTGCTGTTCTAATAAAAATTACTGCATCAAAAAGCTCTTTGTGAGCAAGCATAGCTGTCTGATGAATGCTGAACTGAGGTGCTTCCTTTGTGAAAATTTTGTCATGCAATACCTGAAACAAAAGTTTCTAGTCAAAAGCAGGTATTACAGGTGTTTATAATTGGACTCAATACAAAAAAATATTAAATTGCCACATGTTGAGTGTAAAGATTCACAATTGTGGTTTATCTTGAAGACAGAAATGTATTTATTTTACAGTTTACAAACAAGAAAATCACGACACAGCATGTAAAACCAAGATAACTATTCCTAAATGAGACATACTGACATATTCCCCAAGGAAATGTCTGCATTGCGTTAGTTCCAGTGTGGTAACTTTTAAGTGTTATTTTTATCTGCTACTCTTAACGGTTTGTAAGAAGCTTTCCCCTGACATATTTCAATAGAAGGATCAATTGTCTGGAAAGTTACAGGTGGACTTCTTTTGATCAGTACTTTGGATAGGTATTTATCACAACTCTTGACTCTAGGGTCAGCCTAAATAATGGAAAAGAAACATATCATTGTTAAATGACAGACGTTAAAAAACCAAGCAATTAACTGCAAATATTAGGCATCCAATTCAGCTGGCTTTTATATACATACTTTTTTGAAATGTAATCTTCAAGAACAGTTTTTCCTAGATAAGAAACTGCTGCTATACAGGTAATATTTGTCTATGACCTGTAATCTTGACAGACAGAAGAGTTAAAAAAAGTCTCCCACGTTGTATGAAAAAACTTGGGGAATGCTTGCAAAGATGTATACTTGCAAAACAATTGTTTCTGCTGCTATGAACAGTGCAGTTCTGAGTCTGCTCCCAGGTCAACTCATTGACTTATGCAGACCTTTGGATGGACCTGAGCAACTTGATTATGTTGGTGGAGAAGAGGCTATAGCAAATGTCTGTTTCCTGCAAACTTAAGGTTCCCTAAGTGTCAAATGACTAAATTATATATTACTTAGAATTCACAGTCTTATTGCATTCTTATGCCCATTCCCTCACTTTTTAATGTTTCAATAAATGTTAAAGCACCTGAGAATTATTAACTGACATTTTGTAAATATTTAGACAAGAGTACCTGAGTTCCATAGTCTAGTAATGATACTCAGAAAGATGATTCTTGTACCTAAAGATGGTGAAATGCTATAGAGAAATGATAGTGTTCTTGCTGAATAATGGGATTTTACAAGAAAAAAAGTGTCTGAAATTGATAGCAAAATTCTTGAAACTGTCAAAAGGGCTGAAATTTCATGAGCCTTCTGAATATTTTAAATTTTTTTTAATAGTCAACAAGAATATTTGGAATTACTCCATGATGAGAAATACTATTATTTTTATAACATTGAAACCTCAGGTAGTTGTTCTAGTTGAATGGACTGTTTAAGGCAAGTTATTTATAACTTTATTTCGAGATTTTTGGAAGAGACTTATGCTGTGGCACTGTCTGTCCATCTGCCTGTTCTACAGTAGTGTCTTTTGAATTCCTTGGTCAAATTCAACTGAATCTGAGTTACCTGTAAAAGTTCTAGTTTATTTTATGTTCCTTCAAGTCTCATGAAAAATTAAGAGCTGCTTGGAAGAAAGAGACTCAAATTAGCATACTACTGAGGAAGGGGCAGGCAGAAAGCAAACGCTTTACATTTTGCTAGGCAGCAGTGGGCTAAGTCTGACTTTGGGCTATCCACATGCACTCTCCTGCCTGGTTGGAGTGGCCTGATGAGAAATGGTGGTGTTGAATAGGTTTATGGGATGAAGAGAACCATCTTTCATTAGTTCTACTACTCACAGAAGAGCTCATTTGACTGGCATTGCTGTAGCTACCTCAGTTAAAAAAGAGAATATTTTGAAAACCAATATCATATGCTTTATTAAACTCAAGTATTAAGTAAGGCTATATATAATCATTTTAATTTCTGAGGCTTCACAAGTAATCCTACTTAAATATATAGAGAAGATTTATCATAAGATGTTAGTGCCATTTTTCTTGATTACTGGGTCTTCAAAGTACTCACTTCTAAGTACTTAAAACCCAAATGTGTTGTTTTTTTTTTCTTCTTGCCACAACAACCAGTAACCTAATAAAAGGCAGATTATACTGATTTACTGTGATGCACAAGGGATAACTAAAATATACGGTTTTTTACATGTCTACCCCATAGGATTGTGAGTTATTCCAGGACTACAGGCAATGCAGATAATTTTGTATTACAGGTACAGAACATTAATGTTTTTTTAAAAAAGATATTTTGCTTCAGTATGAAAAAGGACATGCCAGAAAGAAGCTTTGCCTTCAGACTTAAAACCACAGGGATTCATGCTTATTTGGCATTTCTGCTAGAGAAATGTCTCTAAAGACACAGTCTCCGAGGAAGCACTGTCCTGAATGGCCTTTGGTAGATGGCCACAAGGATGCTGCACAGAAAAGTCTTTTGCCCTCTGAACTTAATGCTGTCCTGCAGGCAATCCACAGCTGGCCACTCTGGTTGTGCCTGGTGTACCAGCAGCTGCCTTATGTCATTCTAAGCACCTGGGCTTTCTTGGATGCATGTCTGATGTCCCCCTTGCTGTTCCACTGTAGGAACAGGGACTTCTTGAGGCACCTCAAGGGATCCTTCAGAAGTCATTCTAGACCTGTTCTTTGACTTGCCAGCACACTTTAGGTCACTACTGAAGCTGTGAATTTCACTGTTTGAGACAGTTTTAGTGGCAAATAATTTTCCTTTAGGTGAGAACCTTTTAGGTATCTCATGGTGGGATCTGAAAGGAAAAGCAGAGTCATTTCATTCTGATATAACCTGACAGAGTCAGGGTAGTGGGTGCTAAGTGACTGATGTGGCTGAAAGAGTTGGGCTGTTGCATTTTAAACTTGCTGAAGCAATTCAGGCATCAGTTAAAAATGACAAAGCTGTCTTGCAATAGCCAAGCCTGTAAGCTATGCTTATAAGAAAGAACCATGTCTATATAATATGTAAAAATTATAATTTTAGTGGCATCTCTGCAGCTAAAAACTGTTGAGATTATCTTGGACTCAAAACACCAGTACAGGTAACTCAGTCTCAAGATTTTTGTTCTCAGCTTCTTAAGTTTTCCAGCTCATTAGGGTTTAGTTCCATCTTGGCAAAGCAGTGGAACAACTGGGCTGTAGGACTAATTGTGCCACACCTAGAAGACACATGCAACTGGCTTTCCTCTGTGTGCACTGCATGATCAATCTGCATTATCTTCTGAATTCTGGCAGCACTTTCAGGTAGCTGTTCAGTGAAGATGGGAGGGAGAGTGAACCTGAAAGGACATGAATAGAAAAGACTAAGACATTGCCACAGCAAGAACCCTCTGGGATCAGACCACAGTTTGTGTTTGGCTACTGTTCTGTTTCAATCTGTGACTGGAGCAGGCTGGTAAGATAGTAGTGAAAATTTACCAGTCTAGCATAAAATCTTTATCCCCAGCCTATCAAAAAGAAGGATGAGAAAATAACGTTTGTGTTATAAACTACGTTTTAACTCTTAGATATAATGAAGGAAACTAATAATCCAATTAAAATTGGCCCAGCACTACAGTTGATTCTCAGTGAGTTTAACAGTAATATATGTTCTCTGCTGCAGGGAGTGGCAAGTGTACCAGAACATAATGGATTATATCAGAGCATGGCTCTTATACTGCTATCCACTTTACTCAAACTTTGAAGCTCTTGCCTATGAAGCTGCCAGAAACTGGTTGTGGGACTGTAAAACAGTGGCTGTATTTGTGGGGAGAAATTCTCTCTGTCAGATATTAACTGGAGCCTCTCTAGCAAGCAGTAAGCCAGAGTTTTGGCAACCCCTCATTCAGAGGGACTTGATCCCCTAGATCAAGTTAGGAGCTCCTCTGAGTTCGATCAGAATGAACATATGTGAGTCTTGAAGTTCTGAATGTTGAAATCCTTCCAACAGAAATGAATAACTGGGCCAATTTTATATAGGTCTTGACCAAATGACTTGAAGCCTTAAACAAAGATGTTCAACAGTTGACCCCAGAGAAAAGCAGCCTTTCCTGACCATCCCACATATAGCAAGCTATTTTTGGGGAGTAAGAACTCTGTTGATATCTGCTGAAGTGTAAGATGATTTGATTAGATGGTCCAGGTTTCATTTACATTTAAACTTTGAGACAGCTCACATCCCACTTTGAAAACTATTACTAAATTTTAAAATGAGAGAAAATGTAACATCAATATTTGTGCTTGCTGAGGACTCCCCAGACTGCTCTGCACTCTGTAGTACTGGGGTGATGAAGCCATAAGTCTGAAGGCATAGGCTTGAATCTGGAAATGTTTCCCTATTGTCAGGACTCATTGGAGTTCATTTTCAGTAATGACTCTCTCTGAAGGAGGAAAGAGGCAGTGGCCAGAGTGCCGATGAGGCTGATGATAGGTCTCTGAATTGGCTAGTGGTTTTGGCAGCTACTTATGCTGCCTGGCAGACTTATATGTACCAGCAATGGACTAGTCATGAAGCAGATAAGCTAGATGTAGTTGTTTAGTACAAAAGCCATGAGCAGGAGCTCTGCTCTGGGCAGAGCTGGGGAAACTAGAAGAGCCGTTGGAAACTGCTCCTCCCTTTGCAACAACAGATCAAACATCTGCTGAAGTTATCTGAGAAGTATAATATGGATGGCCATTCCCAGTGGAGAAGGGTAATAGCAGTTACTTCAGTGGCCACTTACACCTATGGAAAGGGGAACAGGTCAGGACATTTGCTGGAATACCCTAAGCAAGTGAGGAGGCTAGCTGATCGTAGTTTCAATTGCTGTAACTCAGTCTCCCAAACTCAACTTTGGTTATGCTGTCATCTCCAAAGCCACTGAAGTTCTACTTGTTTAACAACTTT
Organism: Antrostomus carolinensis; assembly: GCF_000700745.2. NCBI lineage: Eukaryota > Metazoa > Chordata > Aves > Caprimulgiformes > Caprimulgidae > Antrostomus > Antrostomus carolinensis. The sequence goes on along the minus strand of NW_010297613.1, from coordinate 90,887 downwards.
TTGAGTCATCTGCTGCATGTGAGTGTGGATATTTTCTCAGCTTGGGGCATACATTTGGGCTGCACACAGCATAATAGAATTCCCTAGTCTTTTGGGTGGGGGCCCAAGATGGTATTTAAGCATTTTACTAGAAAGGTCTAGAAACTGAACAGATCCTTTAATTAAAGCCAGTCAGTATAGGACAGAAAGGTTACCTAGTGATTGAAATTATAGGAAATATTCCATTCTGTAGTGTTCCAATTTCAGTAGCGTAGCTGCATCATTTAGCACCCTTAAAATCTTTCTTGCTTCGCAGCAAGTATTAGAAAGCACCTGTTCTCTCAGTTATACTGGGGCTATGGAAATAATTATGGGGTCTCAGCATACCAGAAGTGAAGCATTAATTTAGGAAAGTTATCAGCAACTGAAAACAATGTAAGAATTGTGTCAGACTAGACTGATATTCTTATTATGTAAGGATAATTCCCATTATATGTTTGAATTGCTGCAATGGCTTACATCGCATCCGTAGTCTTCAAAATACTTCACTATATATTGTAATTTTTAATACCTCTGTGAGATATTATTTTTGTCATTTCTATTATGGACCTCTTACATCTGAATTGCCCTGGAAAAATAAAAAGCTTCTTCTACTCTCAGTGGGAGAAATGGGTGAATTATAAGGACATCATGCAGTCCAACCTGTTTTTCCAAAGAAAATGATGCATAGGTAAGTCAAGTAATTGCTGATGCAAGTATCTGTGGCAAAATTTGGAATGAAACTCAGGTGTGAGTCCTAATTCACACTATGATTGCTGGACATTATACACAGTGCACTTACAGGTCCACTATATGATATTACTTATGAAATCTAATGGATAGAAATTTGGTGGTGTTTAAACTTGACTGGCATAAACAAAATAAGAGACTATAGGTGGTGTCACCCACAACTGGCATTCTTGGATATGTTTAATCATAAGGACTCTTTCTAAAAGGCTGTTTGGCTGTAACAAACAAACAGCTCCCTGGGTCCAAAACTGTGCTGGATGACTGTCTCCAGCAAAAATGTTTACCTTTTTTAAGTTCAGCTATTATGAACCCAAGCCATTTACAAGAATGTTGTTCCATCCATTAAAAAATAGCTGCATAATACTTTCGCTGGGTAAACTCTACAGCATTTATTTTAATTAAGGAGATATTTGAAATATGGTGGAGGTGGGGCTGGTGACAAATATACACCTTTTTTAGTCTCTATCAAAGCCTCACAGTGTGGGCAAGGTACAGAATCCAATTACATCTTAGGTTACATATGTAAATAAGTGGATAAACATATCATCTAGCTTATCTGAAGATGTTACATACTTGATCTCTAATATCCTGGTGGTTTGGAAAACCATGACAAGTTTTCAGGAGCAGATCTGCAGAAATGTGCGGAAATACAATGTTTATGAACTAACCAGTTCTGTATGGTAGATGTTGTCGTCTACCATCAGTATTTTCTGCTGCAATGCTTCTCCCTTTCTGTGTGACCTCGCATGACCGCTGGCTCCCCAGCATGTGACAAGTCCCACATGGATGGTCCACAAGATTCCAGGAGTTGTTGAGTGCTCCAGAGAGGTTTGGGAGCATTGATTTATTCCATAGATAGAAGAGGATTATCAAAGTTTTCCACTGTCTTTCTCTCTTGTTAGTTGCTGATGATGTTTGTGGAAGAATAGGATCACTGTCTTTTCTGTGTGATCAAATGCTTCTGCAGCTGGAGACAAGGCTAAAGAGAGTAGAAGGATGAAACAACACTACTGTTAGTTTCTTTTTCCTTTTAGCAATGTATTTCCTTTTATTCTCAATGCATTTTCCAACTTTATAAAGAAATCTGGGATTGGATCCGTGGAAAAACTCCACAACTTTATTCCTTTGTCTGCAAAATTAAGATTTCATCTTTGCTCAGAAGAATGCAAAACTTGAAGGCTTAGTTATATATCATGGTATTATCTTCTGGGTTTTTTTGGTACTTCCTTCCCCACAGTGATGTTGAGAAATTAGTATTAAACTTAGGGAAATAATAAATGTTCTGTAGTATATTTAAAGGACTAGACACATTAGTCCTTGTTATATAGTAACATACTTCTTTCTTTCTTTCTAATCAGCATGTTTATATCGCCTTGTCCTGCCATTGGCCTGTCATGGTGTAGACTGAACAATATGGTGTCAACCATGGAAAATCAAAATATACTCACTTGTAGGCATTTGGAAATCTTCAGAACCAAGTGACATACACAAGGATACTGGTAAGAAATAAGGCAAATAGCCTGGAACTGGGGGCTAAAGCCCTGCTTCAGAAGGTTCTCTCTTGCAAAGCTCTTTCCTCTCATACTTTGTGTACTGTGCCAGTGAGCAGTCAGCAGTATGGATTCTGCCTGTCTCAGCTAACAAGAAGGAATGTAAGAGGCTGGACATGAGAATGTTTATTGCTGATTGTCTTGAGCTATTGCTCTGAAACTGCCTGGCTGGCAGAAGAGACAGCTTTCACAGACTCACAGGATAGTTAACTTTGGAAGGGGCCTCTGGAAGTTGTCTGGTTCAACCACCTTGCTCAAAGCAGAGTAATCTAGAGCAGGATGCTCAGAACTGTATCCAGTCAGGTTTTTAATATTTCCAAGGGTCAATACTCCTCAGCTGGCCTGGGAAACCTGGTACAGTGTTCTGTCACCCTTACAGTAAGAAAGGTTTTTCTCGTGTTTAAACTGAATTTCCTGAATTTTGGTCTGTGCCTATTTTCTCTTGTTCTTTTGCTGGACATCACTGATAAGAGTTTGGTTGTCTTTACTGACTCCCATCAGGAATTTATACACATTGATAAGATGTACCCCCTACCGCTAGCTTTTTCTTCTCCAGGCAAAACCAATCCCTGCTCTCTCAGCTTAAGTCAGACACTCCAAACCCTTAATCATTTTCATGGCCCTTTTCTTGACTCACTCCAGTATCTCCATGCCTGTCTTACACAACACTCCCACTGTGGTGTCATCAGAGCTGAACCATGCAGAATAATCACCTTCGTTAACCTGATGGAGAGGCTCTTCCTAGTACGGCAGGGTGCTGCTGGCTGCCTTTCCTGCAAGGGTTACTTGCTGGTTCGTTTTCCACTTGTCAACCAGGACATTCAGGTCCTTTTTTACAAAGCTTTTTTCTAGTCAGTCAGCCTGCAGCATGTACTGATAGGTGCAGGACTTTGCATTTCACTTTGTTGTATTTCCTAACATTTTTGTTGTCCTGTTTCTCCAGCCTTTTAAGGTCCCTCTGAATGGCAGCACACTCACTGGACCTATCACCCATTCCTACCAGTTTTGTAACAACTGCAAACATGTTCAGGGTGCACTCTGTCCCATCACCTAGGTCATTAATGAATCATAGAACCATAGAATCATAGAATGGTGTGGGTTGGAAGGGACCTTAAAGAAAATGCTAAACAGTATTGCACCAAGTATCAACCTGTGGGGTACACTGCTAGTGACTGGCATCCAGCTGGACTTTGTCAGCAGATGACAACTCTTTGAGCCCAATATTTCAGCCAGTTTTCAGTCCACCTCACTATCCATCTATCTAGTCCCTACTTCATCAGTTTGTCTATGAGAATATTATGTAAGATAATGTCAAAATCCTTGCTCCAGGCAAGATAAACAATGTCCACTGCTCTTTCCTCACACCAAGCTAGTTATCTTATCACAGAACACTATCAGATTGGTCAGGCACAAGTTCCCCTTCCTAAATCTCTGCTGACTTTCTTCAATTACTTTTTTGTCATTCATATATTTGGAAATGCTTCCCAGGAGGATTTAGTCCATCTCCTTCCCAGGGACTGAAGTGAGACTGCCAAACCATAGTTCCCTGGATTCTCCTTCTTGTTCTTCTTGAGGACAGCAGTGACATTTGCTTTCTTCTAGTTCTGAGGAACCTCACTTGATCCCCATGTCCTTTCAAAGTTTATTCAGTGTCCATGCAATGACATTGACAAGTCAATCAGTCCTTGTGGATGCATTCCATCAGGACCCGTGGACTTGTGTACGTCCAATTGCTTTAAATGTTCCCTAACCTGATCCTCCCCAGTGGAGGAGAAATCTTCATTGCTTTAGGCTTTCCCACTGATATCAGGGGCCTGGGATTCCTCAGGGCAAATCTTACCAGTAAAGACTGAGGCAAAGAAGGCATTAAGTGTCTTGAACTTTTCCATGTCATTTGTCATTAAGTACCCTCCCCCATTCAGCAGCAGGCCTACATTTTCCCTTCCCTTTGCTGCTCATATACTTGTAAAAGCCCTTCTCGTTGCCTTTCATTTCCCTCATCAGATTCAGATCCAGACGACCTTCAGCCTTCTTTATTCCATCTCTTCATATTCAGACATGTTTTGCCTTACCATGTCTTCCACCTCTTGTACACTTAATTCTTGTTTTATTTAGAGCTCCTTGTTCATCCATACAGGCCTCCTGCCACTTTTGTTGGATTTCCTGCTCACTGAGATGGACAATTCTTGAACTTGGAGGAGGTGATCCTTGAAAATCAACCACCTCTACTGGACCTCTCTTCTCTCCAGAATGGTCACCCATTGGGATTCTTCCAAGCAGATCCCTGAACAGGCTAAAGTCTGTTCTCCTGCAGTCTGGGATTGTGATCCTGCTTTTTTGTTTTTTTCCCTTCTCTCAGCATCCTGACCTCCACCATCTCATGGTCACTGCAGCCAAGGCTGTCCCCGATCTTCACATCCCTGACCAGTTCTTCCTTGTAAATATAAGGTCCAGCAGAGACCTTGTCTCCTCATTCACCTGCATCAGGAATTTTTCATTAATGCACTTGAGAAACCTCCTCAGTTGCTTGTGCCCTGCTGTATTGCCCTTCCAGCAGGTATCAGGCTAGTTAAAGTGCCCTCATTTAACTATAATGCTCTAGCAGCAGAAATTTGGTAAAATACCAGAATGTAGGAGTATATATTAAGTACATTGCAGTTAGCCATTCTGCCCCTCCTCTCCTGCACATCTGTGTATGAACAGAGAAAAGGCAGACAGAGTCCTCTGTGTGCCATGTTTACATGTGCTCCATGTACATGAACATTTTAAGTGATGTGCGTTTGTATTTTCAAAAGTCCTTTACCAGATGCCACAAGGCTCTAAGGGCTGCTGCTGTAGTTCTGAAAAATGGTAAGCCCCTAGAAAAGTACCAGTTAGGTCAAGAATCAAAACCTTGTAAGACATTTGTGCTGACACATTCCAGTTATTTAGAGAAAAGAGAGCTACTATTGCTCATTTATAATTGCTGATTACCTGACAATATCTCGCTTGTGTAACAGAACTAGTGTAGAGTTTCCAGGGGACAGGGAAATCTCTGCCATCAAGTGTTACTCTCTATCTGTAAAAAGTTCACAGGGTCTTGACGATGAAATCTTTGTTATGGTGGTGAAATATTCTCAGATGATTAGACTTCAGTGGAAGCAGAATGAAATCAATACTGAACACTTCTCATAGTTCTACTTTGAATGTTCAAGTGTGTGTTTGCAATGTGAAGTTGCCTCTTCTCCGTAACAGAATCTCCTTTCTTTTAAGAAATACCCTGATGTTGAGCTTCTTTTGAGTTTTCTGCCTCATGTATGCAAACAGCTGCTTCAGAGATATTATGCTGTTGGTTAAGCAGTGCCTCATCCATATGGGTGGTTGGTGGCTCTGCTTAGGTCTGCTTTCTTTGGGTGTTTCCTTGAACACAAAGGTTTGAAAGGCCTCATACAGGCTGTTTTGTTCACTGCCTTGGTGATGGGTCTGTGACAGGATGTGCACAGATTAAAAGAAAGATTAGTTTTATGCTTGAAAACGATCAATTTTATGCATGTGAGGTACAAGTGGAAGTTAAGCTGAAGCTCAGTGATGGATGATGCTTTTTTTACTCTGCTGCTATGATGTTTTGCTCCTTTATAAAAGGAGGGTGATAGAGCCAAGCAGAGACCTCTGGAGGAAGGGGCAAATCACTCCTTGAGATCATCTGACCATGTAGGAGAAACAAACTTTGATACCTGCTGGTCAGGCAGAGGAGGAATGTCTGAGCCTGAAAGCTAGCTGAGGAGCTAGGAGATGGCTAAGGAGAGCAGGGGGCAAACACACAAGTAGACCTGAGTGATTTCTTACTACATAGGGTTGAGCTTCATAGAGCTGAGCTGCAACCTCAAGTCAACAAGCTGTTAGGTTGCCAGAAAGCCTAAAAAACCAGGTATACCTCAGAAGGATCAAATAAGCAGAGGACCTTCCATTGTAAGCAGTTTTAAAATTTCATTTATGTCTTACCTAATAACTTGATTTATATCTTTATAAAAAATTAACTCTTCTTGTTTGTATTTTAATAGAATCTGGCTTTTCACTTGAAAAGTCCTTCCATTTTTTAGGAGCAAGGGAAGTTCATTTTACAAGCTTTAAACAAATCTGCCTCTTAGTTCCCATCCAATTTGAAGTTTAGTCCCTGTCTCACCTGAAAAAAATATTTTAGATTTTTCAGAAACTACTTCTAACTTCACATTTTTCTAACCATACATAGTCTGCATCACCGCAGGTTTAATTTTGAGGCTTAATAATGGGAGACAAATTCTGGGTTTTTTTGGTTTTTGTTTTTTTTTTTTGTCTTGTATGAGATATGTGGGCTGGATGTCAACCAGATGTCAAACTTTCTGAAAATAGTTCCCCTTTTGGGGAAGATTACCAACCTTTCTGTGTTTTAAAAGAGATTTCTTATTTCATTAATTTCTCACATTTGCAGAGTGATGCTAAAACATGTACAGTTGGTTAAGCCTTGTTTTCAGTGTGGAGTTCATCCTGAAGAAATATTGGTACTATCCAGAGCCATTCATATGTGACAAAAGATTTAAAAAGTGCTCTCTTCCAAGGTTTATCCATAACTAAAGTAATACTTCTTGGTAGAACTAGAATTTTATGTACATGCTAATAATAATTCATCTTTCAGTTGAGAAAACAATTAAACAATTAGGTTGGAAAGGGCATATATTCTTTCTGGCCACTATCTCAAATTGTGAAAACACCAATGTTTCTGATAGCTGTTCATTATCACAACTCTAAAAGGGGAAAAATTCTCTCTCTCTCTCTCAATCAATTAAAAAAGAAGCAATGAAACTGCATTAGGAATATTTGCAAATGGGAAAGTACAGTGCATTCAAATGATTTGGCTTTTAAAAATATATAATAATTTATACTGATAAAGCTAACATTGACTTTCCAGAAACACTAGTAGGTTCCTGGCTATCTTATTTCTTAACTCAGCAAAGTATACTGTACATAAATAATTAATCAGATTTAAAAAAATGTGCTATCATGTTTATAGTAACTTTTCTTCAGTTGCCAAAAGAGTTCCAGACTTATGGGAGATATTTGATTTTATCAGCCTTGAATATTTGGAACTACTGAAACATATATCCACAACAAAAAATATCTCTGTGGTTAACTTAAGATAACTATGTTATCTTAACTGTACAGTTGAAGGGATCTTGAAAAGTTTCCTTTGATGTAGAAGTTAGTTTTCTACATTAAATGAAGACTGCCTAATTGCAAATTCTAATTTCTTTAAGGATGATGAGGATGGGAGTGATGCTTTCAATGACTAAATAACTACTTAAAAGGTTTTTTTAATGACACACTTAAAAATCGTAACAACCTGCTCTTCTGTATGCTGGAGTTAATGATGTAATGCCTTCTGTGAAAGGTAAGCTAGGAAAAATAATTGACAACTGATTCATGCATCACAGTAATTCTTAAAGACACTTCACATCAAAGCAGAAAAAACACAAAGCATTTCATTCACCTTTCAAATACCTGAATTTGTATTAAAGTTGCTACAATCAAAACTAAATTTAAACTGAGCCAGTTGCTTTCTCTGGAGAAAATGTTGGCCTCTCAGGAAATCACAGATGTTTGTGATGGGCTGAACTTCCAAGTCTGGATGTAGAACCTTTGCCTGAGGAATTTTGTGGAGGATGAGGATGTCAGTAGTACACTTGCAGCACGAGCCTTGTTTAAGGAAATTGTCCATAGCTCTATCTGTGAGCTCTCATTCCCTCTATTTCTCTAAATTAATTAACTTTAATATGTCCTCTGATAACTCAAGTGCATGCTTTGAAGAATATTTTTCTTTTGAAAACAGATGATATGGAAATTTGTTAAATATTGGTCCTGTTAAACCCAAGCTACAAATTAATGTTAATTTCAGTTGAATGTGTGAGAAGACTAAATTGATTTTAAAAACACCTTAAGAACTGAAATGTTTTAAAAGGTATTAATTATCAGATTTATCTCAATAAATTGAATATGATAGTATAACAGTGAGGGCAACAGGAATGCTGAAAGAAAGAAAATTGGGTGAGAAATAGTATTTCCTTTTTCTATTATGTTTTCACCCATGAAAGATGATGAGCCAACTTCTGAGGCAATTAAAAGCTGTGTTGTCAAGAATATGGCATCCTGTATGGATTTCTGGTAACTCTACTGCTAGTCTGTCCTTTAATCACAATAAAACGGATCTTTTTAAGCTGCACCTAATAAATAAGTGTCCATATTAAGTGACAGTAGTTTGAACTTGCACAGCTTTCAGCCTTGAAGCTTGTTGTATTACATTTTTTCTCTTTATAAAGGTTCTACTCAAACATATTGCATTTATTTGTTCAGGTCTTGTCTTCCTTATATTGACACGTAATAATATGCAGAGGCTTAATCTGGGTGGGTGGGGAGAGCAACTGAATATATCTAGATCCTTTAATATACTTTATAGGTTATATTTTCTAATTGATTGTTCTTTGGTTTATCTTTGGGAGGTGGGTTTTTTCAAAATCAGCTTTTAGCGCTATGGTACTCAAATCCAACTTCTTTATTGCAATTAAGGCCTAGTCACTGCTGTCTAGACTGCAGTAATGATGTTGGTTGTTTTTCTGTAGTAGCCCTATTGATACGCCCCAAAATAGCACTGGCCTTTTTTTTCAAATAGCTGATGTTGGCTGATTTTACAAATAATGGACTATCATCCATTACAGGTAGTCTGTTTTTTAGCCGTAAAGGGAAACTGTGCATTAAAGATAAAAAATCATCTTGAAAGGAAAGGGAAGGGTTTAGCCTGAAAGACCTTTCTCAGGCCTACTTGGGGAAATTGTCATTCAAGCTCTGCATATTGGGGTTGTGTTGCTCTAGGGAATGACGTCTGCTGTTCTCCTGGTGCCTCATGGCAAAAGGGTGAAGGCAAGAGCTGGGATCTAAAGAATTGCAGGCTGAGCGGAAATCCACCTTCATGTGAAAACTGTGGTTTAATACCTTTTCAATAAATTAGATATTAGTCTGAACCCTACTGTATTATTTCTTGCTATTACATTTTACAAAAAACCATCTTACCTGAAGCACTAAAAAGACCTACTTCTGGTCACTAAGGATTATGTGTCACTGCTACAAGTTGAATCAGTGTGATGCAAGATTGTAAGTGCTCTGCCTGGCACTTGAATGTCTTTGGGGGCAATTCCAGAGGATCATTGGCTATTTTGCGTGGCAAGACAAATTTCTGCAGTAGCCCCTCCGTGGTGTCAGCTTAGCTCAATTCATTCATACTTCTTTTCTTCAATTTGGAAATCTCCAACTCACTCTTTAGTCTTAACATTAGTCTTAACAAAAGGGCAGGAAATTCAGTACAATTTCATAAAGCTGTCACAGGCTCGAGGTACATATTTTGAGCTTGCGTCTTATTTTGTATAGACTGATATGGCTGTGGTTTATTTGGAGGCTATGTCAGAATGGGGTGCTCTAGCTGCTTTCTTCCTTTGTATGAGTGGAGAGACTTGTTTTACCTCTTTACCAGCAGATTTCTGATATCTCTGGAGGTGTCATGGTATTGTCGAAACCCTATGATTTGTTGTTTTCTCCCTTTATTGAGACCATGCCAGTTTCTTGTAGATAAGTACTGTATGAACATGCACAAATTTTTCAGCAAATATTAGCAGCAAATATTAGCACCATCAAATACTACAAGGGAGGCTTTAGGTACTGAGAATGGCATGGGTGGATTTTGGTGGGCTGTTTTGTGCTGGAATGAAGGAAGAACTCTGGTACAAGGACCTCTGCTTTAGATGCCTAGTTGAACACTTGGCCTTATACCAGCTGCTGCAATCAGGGGAATGCCAGCCAACCGGAGTCCTATCCTGTAGGAAGAACAGTCTCTGAATTTCCCCAAAGAATGGTGTGACTCTGCACCATCTGTAATGACAGCCATTGTGCTAACTGAACAGAAATCCTTCACAGGTGCATTGCTGGCTGGGAGAGCAACTTATTTTTATCCTTTTCTTTTTTTTTCCCTTTTTTTTTTTTTTTTTTTTTTTTTTCCCCCCTCCTTGTTAGTATTCATGAGCTAATAAAACAATAAGCCACAATATATATGCATTTTGAACTGCAATACTTGTTACAGATACGGAATTCACACAAAATCACATGAGAGGAAGAAAGGCACATGATCAGCTTTGAATGTATGCTTCCCACACAACAGAAAACCACAAATATGTGCAATTGATGAGCAGCTAAATCAAGTGCTCTGTTGCTGACCATATTAGCTTCACATAAGGTGCTCTGCTTGGCTGTCACTCAAGAACTTGTTCTGTAAGTTCTGCTAGAAGGTTGAATTTGTTTCAGATCTTTCAGAGTGTTTGGGTCAGTAATCCTATAAATAAGAGGATACCAGGCCAAGGGAAAGGGTCTGTGATAGGAGGCTGCACGTAAGCACATGGGCTATACATCTTAAGTTGACCTCTGTTGGCTGGTGAGTGCGTCAGGCAGGAGACCAGGCTCTGCCAATGATCTACTGGTGTTTCATGGCAAAAAACTTTATCTTTCGATGGTTCAGTTTACTTGTTGCTTCAAACAAGTGACAATGCTATCCTGGGGAAAAGTTTCACCTAGAAGAGCCAGGAAGCTCATCATAACAATAAGATTTATGCTTGTGATGTTACTACAAAAAGTACCATGAGTTTGTTACAGAAAAAAATGTTATTGCTTCTAACCCATCCATTTCCTTCCTGCTGGGCCTTTCCACAGCAGTTGATCTTGGATTCTAACTATTTGGCTTTAAAGCAAAACAAGGCTTTGAAGTGGCTTCCAAAGACGCATTAAGAGACAGAAGTGGATAGAAACAGTGCACAGCGCAATTGTACTTCTAAGAGGATTTTGTAGGATTGTTTTTTGCTATCAAGGAATCAGAAAAAATAGAAGACAATACAATTTAAGTCTATTGCTATTGATGAGATTTGTGCAAATTTAAGATTCTATTATTTTTTATAAAACTGGTACTGCTCTAGGGAGAGAAATGAGGTTTATCTGTCTTGGCAAGAAGCTCCAAAGATTTGAGGGGACAAGTGCTTTATCACTGTGGACTAAATGAGGACAATAAACCAGACTTGTTCTAATCATAGCACATGCATCAAACCTCCTTCCCTAGTGAGGAGGACTATGGGGAGCAGCATGCTTTCCTCAACCAGCCAGGATACACCTGAACCAGATTGGGCATACTGGTACCACTGTGACCGTGTCTGTCCCAGGCTTGAGGGCATTAGCATTCTCCTAATGACTTCTTGCCAACATCAAAAGGTGTCAGTGGACCTTGTGCAATCAAACCCTCTGGAGGCTTTTGAGTCTTCTTCGTGGCATTGGTAGAATAAACTTCAGAAACTACATGAAGTGGTGGGAGGGACCTCTGATCACTATCTGTTCCTCAGTTTAGCTAAATATAATTCCCCTAAAACTAAGAAGGTTCATTAATGTGGCATCTCTGGAAAGTACTGGTTCATCAAAAAAATCCTGGAAATACTTCTGATATCTGATGGGCGTGAGACTTGCAATATGATTTTATAGCTGTTGTTCATTTAACTATGTAAGTGAAAAGAAAAATATGAGTAGAAGAATCAGCTCTGCATTTCTAGAATGAATTTGTTGCCTTTTTCTTTAACCTAGTTTAGTGTTAAAGGGGATCTCAGAAGCCATAGCAAGAATGGGTGGAGTGGATACAAATAAAACCTTTCATAATCTGCAACCCAGGCAAGTTTAACAATCCCTGTGTTGTCCTTCCAACAAGCTGCAAGGCACAGTTTGAGAGCCAGTGGTCCCAGGAAACAGATCTAGTCTGGTGGTGGGGCACAAGTAATAGAGAGGCAGTCTTTCACTTTGGGAGACTGGATTATCACCCATAACTAAGAGATTTCCTCTCATGCATTGTTTTGATTTTTGCTATGTGAATGACTGTGTCTTTTGGATGGAGAAGTGTATATAACAGTAGTCAGTGTCCATAAGCATGCACTTAATACCTCCAGGTGACCTATGCACCTGTCCAGATGGTATTTTTGAATAGTGAGGTCTTTTTTAATCTTGTGGCAAACTCTTTGTATGCTATATAGCTCTTTTCTGTACATTAACTTGCCCTTTGAAAATCTACCTGCTAGCAAGGCATTCTTCACCTATCTGGAAATGATGGTAAAGAGGGGGTGCAGCTGGGTGGAACTCCTTGTCACTTGGCAACACTCTATCCTGGTAGACCCAGCTAACCTTTTGGGAAGAAAGCTGGATATTGCAGTGGCAGTGAGACAGTGAGGCAGAAACTGCCACTGGGATATCAAAGAGTTACTATTGACAGAGTTATCTCTTATCTGGTTTGGTCTAAACTAGACAGCGTAACAGGATTTTAGAGTTTGAGACAGATCACTTGAAAATTAGCATTTCTCCTTTGTGGATGAAACAGAATGAATTTTTTCCCCTCCAAACGATCTAGTTTGCAGTTGCCTGACAGCCCTGTCTGCAGTCACCTGTGGGCCTGTGGGTTGAGGCATTCATAAGTGCTATTTACAACCAGATATTTACAACGTTGTTGGCCAACAGAAACGTTTTAAAGACTTGGACGTAGCTCCAGACTACTTGCCCACACCCGCATTGAATATGCTAGTTGATATGCCCAGATGCATGGAAAAATCATAATTAAAAAAGTTAATTGTTGCCTGGCCTCTGTTAAAGGGATGACCACATGAACAATAGCATATTTAATCACAAATCCGCTAGAAACGACTTGACATTAGATGGAATTGCTTTGTCAGAATTTGTTCTAAAGGGATCAAGGACTGAAACAGCAAGGATAGGACTGGGGTTTTGGAAGTGTTGTTACTTCGATATTGCTACCACTGACTATCACTTTTCAGTCAACTGAGTTGCCAGTTTTAGCCTGTGTGAAACAGAATTGCCTTTGGGCAGGTGAAGTATCTGTTCTGAATAGTTTGTCTTTTAACAGCCTATACGCTCTTCAGGAAATTGACAGGTTAGCTGTACATATTTGATAGAAGTGCTAGTATTTTAGCTGAACAGGCTGTTTTTCAGGAAAGGAAACGAAAGAGAAACAGAGTCTTCACAAATCTCTGAAAGAAACTATCATTTTCCTTCTATTATTGTTCTCTTAGAAGAACTACACTTGAGTGACTAAGTTAAATAACACAAGCAAAAGATGATGATTCATGCTGCTTTTCCTGATAGTTTCTAATGTTCAAAAGCCAGTATCACAGCTGCAGCTTTGAATAAATGCGTGGGGAAAGGAATAAAATTATAGTAGGTATGTTAGCGTAATGTTCCCAATGTGCAGCCTGTGTATGTGATTACCTAATATTCCTTACCAGCTGTTTCTTAACATTAGTCATAGTGATCTAAAACAACCACCCTCTCTTCATTTATCTCAGTAAACATTGTTCTTTTTTGAAGAGGTAAGCTGTTTAGGAACAAAAGTTGTTCCCTCCTCCCCTTCAGCTTTTTCGTATGCATGTCGTAATCATCTTGAATTGGAAACAGCCATAGCTGACTGTGTAAGTAACAAACAGTGAAGAAATATTTAAATATGGTAATAGCTGTATTTGAGTATCATTATGAATGTGTTTCCTAGTACTGTCTGGAAAATGCAAGGCTCTGTTCTCATGCCAGTACAAAACAAAGATAAAAGGAGGAAATATTTTCATTTTCTCATTTAACACTACACTTCTGTCTTTCCAAATGCCATCAAGATATCCTCTGCAATTTAGTGTTTGTGTTTTCGCTTGAAGCTGCTTATAATGTGCAACCTTTTTGGTTTTATTTCAAATATGCATTGTTATCATTCATTACCTGTTCACGCTAGCATCTTCATAAGTGTCTGTTCCACTTACTGATGGCAAGCTGCACTCTATTCCTGCCTAGCTCCCACAAAACTCAGTGGGACATAGGTTTCCAAATTCACTGGGACACATTCAGTGCAGCAAAATGCTGCTCAGGTTGGGGAGAATGTGCTCAAATTATGCCTGAAGGGGAGATGTGAGGAGTGCTTTTGAGACTGAGGAGAGGCAGCAAGTGGATCTCCTCACCCTGTGGTTTCAAATACCTTCTCTAGGCAGGGTGATGACCTTCCTTGACAGGACAAGCTGCAAACCAAAACATTCCTGTAGCTGAAACCACAAGACTCTTTCTTTTCTCCACAAGGCAGCCAGAGTCAAGACATGAAATGATATTTAGGATCATAAGCTGATCATAAGCAACCTGGTCTGGACCATGTGATCTCTAAGAGGGCTTCTTTGTTTTGTGTTGTATCTGTGTAAGAAGACTGTAATTTTGCCTAGCACTTAAAAGTGATAATTTCTCACTGCTTAGTCTAAGGAAAGACAAGATTAGTCCATATTCTAGTATGTATGATGCTGAAATGGAAGCTCAAATTTCCTACCTGGTCTTGAGTACAGAACAAATGGACAGAAATGCTTTCTTGTCAGCTGTCAGCAGCAAGTAAGATCTGTGCTCCTCTGCAAAAATAAAGCATTTGTGAATCAACAAAAATCGGTTGATAAGTATTTGGACAAGTTTATGAATAAGGATTTAGAAAGTGCTATTTAAAACCCTGAACAACAAGAAATTCAAAGGTCTAACCAATATGGAGAAATAATCAAACTGGGCATATATGGAGAGAAAAATACTTTATTTGCAAGTTTGAAGGGTAGTAAATGGTAGTAAAACCCAGACATCAAGGAAAAATGTAGAGAAAGGCTCAGCTGGGGTTTGATTAAAGATCGGTGGAGAGGTCTCATTAATATGTAAAGTGCAGTGTATGTACCTCTTTGTTAACATATAGCTGGTGCAAGATCAAGGCTGATTTCTGCATCAAAACCCCCATGTTTTCTTTTGTCTTTCTACTAGCCTACTCAAACTGTCATCTTCTCTTTCTTTCAGCACCATGCTCCTGATCAAACTGATGGGCAACACAGAAGAGAAGACTTCTGATCTCAGACTGTGTTTGGTTTTTGTTTTTGTTTTTGTTTTTTCAAAAGAACAATCAACAACTAAAAGACATTCAAGTGATTGTCTCAGTACCTGCTACTATGTAGCTAAATAGCCAAAGATCTTTATAAAAAACAATATTGAAAATGCAGTCCCAGAAAATGAAGTGTGCCGTTTATAGACAGTAAAGAAGCCTTCAAAATTGGAGCATATTGATCAGTACAACACATTCTGCTCTTAAAGCTATTTAATATATGCAGAATACCAGCACAAAGTATGTACAGTCAGTGTTTCTCTTTGTGCTTCCATTTAGATGCTTGCTGCAGCACAAGAAAGAGATGTGTCAACTGAACCATGTGTTAGGATACCGGACAGACTAAAATTCAAGGCATAGTATTCAAATACTGAATTCAGGTCTTTTGTATAGGTAACCAGCTGTTATTTAACAAAAAGATAGCACATCATTATTCATAGTGAAAATATTTATAGTGAGCACATAAGCAATGAAAGCATGCATTCTGGAATACTTTAAAAACAACTGTAAAAGCAATTTATTTTTGAGGAAGTTTAATCCAGTGTACTGCCATACTAGCTCACGCTCCTGCTGTTGCCATACATTATGTTCATGAAAAGTAACAGCTGTAACATCTGTTATCATCACAGCATATTTTCAGCACAGCATTAACACACATTTATACCATATATGCAGGCTTTCTCTTCTCACCTCTTCTTCTGGGATAACTACCCTTCCTTCAATATAAACATTCTGTGCTTATATAACCTGAGCCTCCGGAAGTTGAAAGGCACTCACAACACATCTGGATCTGTTGCCAAATCCTTCTTGACTGGGAACATACAGAAGACTCTGTCTGGGAAATCCTTAGCAGTTGGAGCATTCAGGGCTCTTGAAAATGAGTATTTTCTTCTCTTTAGTTTATCTGATTCAACAAGGATATTCCCTGTAGACAAAATGTTAATATTTCTGAGATGTCAGCAAAGACAATAACCAATCTCCTGGATTTCTACAAAGCATGTTTCCTTCTTCTTAATCCAGTTGAATCAAACAAGTGATTTAAAACCTTGAATCTCACTAAATTCTTCGTTTTCACTTGTTCGTTCTTTTTATTTTTTGTACTTACTGGGAAGGAACAGTAATCAGCCAGCTAATAGGTAACTGATACACTCAGATTTCATGGTCCTCTCTTGCAGTCCTCCATATTTATAAATCTTTTGTGGAATGTACCTCTTATTTCAGTATGGCCTTGTCTGGTAGAAAGATGGTGAAATAGCAGCTGTTTGTCATCAAATTATTACAGATGGGGAGAAAGAACTCGGATGATATATCTTTGGTCTCTTTTTTCACTTTTTGTCATTCAGCTTGTGGGTGTTTGGTAATCACTCAAAGCCTGGCTGAGTCTGATTCACCAAGGATTTGAGCTCTAGCTTACCCATGGTATATAATATCAACCTCTATGCAACACACAGAGTTACACCTGCACATCTAGCTAGCTAAGTCTTGTGTTGTTCCACACATCCTCCCTTCCCAGTCAAACAGAGCAAGAGTTCATGACCAACACTAGCATAACACAGAGTTTCAAGACCAATCCAAAATAAACTCCCTGACATTCGATGTTCTATGACTAACTGCTGGTGCCTCAGGTGATATCTTCCCTCCAAACAATGTATTTCTGTATCTTCTAGTTACCTCCTAGAGTCTAGCTTTTAACTGCCATTGACAATCTTGACAATCATTGATAGTCATCTAATTTTGCTGTCTGTGTTGACCCTAGCTGAGTAAAACAGTCAACTCAGAAACCTGTATGTTTCTCCCTTACATGAGCTGAAGAGGGTGTAATTGATATGTCTGTACTGTGTGACTGTTTGAAATTACTTTCATGTTCAAAACAGCTTGTAGGTCACCAATGCTATCTATGATCTGTCTTGTTATAGGTAAGTACAGTATCACTTTTATGAAATAATAGTAATACTCAGAACATCGCATTAAAAGTAGTTTTGCTTTTACACTAATCTACCCTATTAATATCTGCAAATCCCCTTTGACTTTGATAGCAGTTTTCTGGATGAGGGAATAACAGGCTATTGATGATATACTTCAACCTGTATATCATTGCATACTGGTTACTCCTTTGTTACTAGTTGATGTCTTACTATTAAACAGTATTGTGTCAGGTATGGTGCATCTAGAGAAAGATGTAAGATAAAAACCTTCTAGTAATCATATTTCAGGTAAATCATAGACTAGGATCACAGAGTTTACAGCCCCTTTCCCATACAATCTGGAAATATGCTGTTCTTACCATCCTGTGCTTAGACTTTTCAATATGGAATCATCTGTAGCAGCAGTTTCTGAAAGTCACAGTTTACATTTAGTCTAATCCTGATCTCTGGTAAATAAAGGCATGAAGCTTTGTATACTTATCACTCCAGATTAAAGTTTTTGCTTGCACATGTTGCCGTATTTCCAGAACTAATTATGCTGCTATAAGAGCAAAAGTCCTTCCTTGAAGAATTCAGTAGGTGGTTACATTTTCCTTGTTTTCAGAATGCATGAGGACTAGGGAGGGGGGAAACAGTCATGGGTTCAAGCGACATTTCAACTTGGCAATGTAAATCAATAGACGTTAGGACCGGTTGCTCTGAGTGATTTTAGCAAGTGTCAGAATTGTAGTGCTGGACACATGATTACCATGTAATGGAAGAAACATACCTGGCAGGAAAGGCAATACAGCTAAACTGAGACCTTTGATAACATGCCCTCCCATTCGGATAAGGCAAATCTAAAAGACTTCCTGGAAACAATGAATTAAGTG
Source organism: Antrostomus carolinensis (assembly GCF_000700745.2). NCBI lineage: Eukaryota > Metazoa > Chordata > Aves > Caprimulgiformes > Caprimulgidae > Antrostomus > Antrostomus carolinensis. The sequence goes on along the minus strand of NW_010297613.1, from coordinate 72,751 downwards.
GGGAAACATGCTTGTGCCTCCTGTGCCATAGCTTGAAAGCGAAACCATTGTACTACTGAGCAAAGACAGTAAAAATGAAACAAGGTAAAGCCATTCACTGTCTGGGAGGTGTGACACGTAGGGTCAGGCCAGAGCATGTGCACAACTGCTTCCTTGTCACGTGTCCCAGTGGACATCTCAGCCAGGTTTCCGCAGTGCCTCCAGTTAATGGTAAACTATTTCTAACTCAACATGCACACTTCAGTCTGCATTTAAGTTATAATTTAATAGCTTGAAATATTGTTTCATCCTCTAAAGGGTTTTTTTAGCATTTTGCAGAATGACTGCCATGTGAAACACAGACAATAAAATATTGACAGTGTTCATACAGTAGTTGGGAGCAACACTCCTTTATCTCAAGAAGCTGCAGGGTGAAATTCTGTGTCCAGTCTTAGACAAAGTTATCAGAACACATGGGCCCTTTTAGCCTGAAAACCTATGAATGACTTCAATAAAGGTAACACCTGGCACACTATAAAGACAAATCTCAAAACTAGACATTGAATTTCTTTATATTTGTTAATCAACATACAGGAATGAAGAAATGAGAACAAGGCCGACAAAAGTAGTGACACTCTGAAAGTAGAACATATAAGAAAAAGAAACAATAAAAAGTTATGAGAACATTTTAATCACACAGAGTCTCACCATCTGTTGGCTCCATATATATACCCCATCCTACTGCTCCATATGGTACTCCAAGATAAATACATATAATGATGGATAACAAGTGAAAAATAGCACACAAAAGGTCTAATGTACACATAGTAAATAAGCATATGGCATAATAACCCCATTTTGGTGTATCTGGTACGACCTCCCAGAATACACAAACAAGGATAGGAACTGATCAGCAACTCAGCAAAATGTGGCATTATACAGATCTAGTGACTTCAGTCACTGAAAACTCAAAGAAACTCATCTATGGAGGGAAGGAGCCTTAACAGAATAAACAGTCTACGAACATTAAACCCTGAAAATAATGGAATATCATAGAACAACAGAGCTCTACCCAATTTCTTTGTCACTCCTTTTTCATCACTCTCCCTCTCTCTTCTATACACATTTAAATATCAGTGACTTTTTTCTATCACAAATCCTGTTTTGCTTTGTCTGTGAGTACCATCGGTGATGGATTTTCATATTTAAGGAACCAGAAATCATTGTAGATACTCTTCTGTGGGCTGTGGAGCAGAGCGGAGACTGTGCTTCCTCTTTTTCTGCAGATTGTTCCCTGTGCAAGGTAGAACATTGCTCAGCTAAGAACCAAGTCTTCTTGCATCAGAGAACAAGGCTGGCCTGTAAAGCAAGCGGAAATAATATTGCTCAGAAGGTGGATGGTGCTCCAGAGGAGCTGGTAACTCTCTTCATTTTCTGCTTCCATCCTCTTGCTTCTCCTGCCTACCAAGTTTTGGGTAGGAAAGAAATTGAATTCTGTGTAACATGAAGGTTAGTCATGCATCTAAGTGCTGCATTTTCTTTCTAGTTCCTGACAGAAGAGTAGGGTTTTTTCCAACCATGAACTCTGCGCACCAAGCAGGGGCACCTTCAGCTCTCAATTCGGATTAGAGAAACTGGTTTAACAAACATCCTGTGGTCATTTTCAGATGTTATTTTTGTGTTCTCTAGTCCCATCACAGCTTGTTTGTCCAAATATATAGTTCTACAGTCTTTCACAATTTATTGTATGTGTAATTGATGGATAGGTAGGCTTTTTAACATTGTCTACATTTCCCTCTCAAAAATTTTGAACTAAGGATGGATTTTGTCTTGCTATAAGTGGTAGAAGTTCCTGTATTAATTGTCAGATGAGAATCACCTGGCACATCAAGAAACTGGGCTGTGCAAAACAGATGCACCCTGCTTCTGATAGGAGCTATCAGCTTCCAGTTCACAACACACTTTCTGTGTTGTAAGGGAAGGAGGTGGCCTGGTGCACAAATCTGACTGATTTATAAAGGGACTTCCTTTCATTTGCACTCTCTTCCTCCAGCCTGTATTTGTGGACTTCCATGTCATGCAGAAGAGATGACCCTCTGACCATTGGCTACTGTAGTTTCCATGGCTGCTACAAAAATTATTTTGGAAAGCAGCTGAATCTAACTGGGATCTTTGATCTTTATTTCTTAATGAGTTGTGCTCAGTGTACAATTATTTCCTATATTTCTGCTCCTATTACAATTCAAAGGTTTCCCTTTTTCTTTTTTTTTATGGGAGTATTTTCAACCCAGCAAGGACGTTTTGCCTGTGCCTGAAGAAAAGTGACTGCAAACTGCTAATCTATTGACTGTGCTCTGGGGTTGCTGCCTTGGTGTCACTGTGAGTGGAGGTCAGCATGTCATGGGAGTGAGCATTCTGCATCCACTTTCCTCGTCCTGTGCAAATGGTAGACCTGACGTGGGCTGAGATTCTTTTCTGGAACATGACATAAGCAGAGTCCTACTCTACCTGACTCCATGTGTACCTCCAGTATTAAGAGCAAGTGACATTGCTACCCTTATACAGGAGAAGGGAGGGCATTAAACCTGGTCCAGTTGCTAAGTACTTTTGTGATTAAAAACAGAGAAATCTGTTTGCTTTTCTTTGTTTTGTTTTGTTTTCCTGCAGCTCTGTGCTCCTGATGGATGCTTATGGTTGCAGAAGCCCTGTTTATCACTTCTGTTGTCAGAGCAGTGATATGTGTTCTGCCAGGTAAAATTCAGGAGCACGTGTCTCTCTGTAGCAGAACAGTGAGCTAAAAGGATTTCCTGAGGGAGTTTTTATGAGACTTTTCTATTTGTTGACCACACATAATAGATGAAAGATCTCATAAGAGCCTTCATTTCTTTCTGGAAAAGTGACCTTTCTGGAGGTTCAGCTTTTTAATCCTTTTTCCTTAATTTCTAGTTTTTCCCAGAAGTGGAAGTTTTGCCCTGCCATGAGAAATGCTTTTTCCAGGGTATTTCTAATCCACTGAAGCAGTGAAATGCTAGACATCTTTGTGAGAAATCTTATTCTTGTGAAATTTGAAGCTGTGTTTGGAGTGGTTTTTCCTCAGCAGCATGTGCTTATTGGGAAGTAAGATAGAGGCTTCAGAGCAGCGTAGCATTGCATCTGTCTTCTATTGAGTTGTTTAAATAACCTAGAAGAGGGGAGGGAGTGAAAATAGCATGTGAGAAGACAAATTGGTGCAGTAAAGCTTATAAGCAGGCAGCAACAAATCATGACACCTTACTATGTCAACCCTCCCACTTGGACAGAGGATAGTCTATTGACTAGAACACTTTTATTTTCTGTACTTAACAGTGCCTCATATTAGTCTACATTGACAGGGCTTTCTGATTTTGGAAGCCAAAGGCAAACTCTAACCTTATTCCCAATCCAATGTAGCCAACATGAGGCTCTTTTTTTGTCTCATAGGGTAAGACTACATACTAAGCTGCAAAGGGGAGAAGGTTCAAAGATTAATAGAGCCAGCTCAAAAATCAAGATGATATAACTTACTGTAATCACTGCAACACAGAAAACTTATTGTTCCCCTGCAGCAGTGACAGGCTACGAAGGCAAGAGGTGAAAAATGTCTGTACAGGTAGTATGCTTGGCTCATGCAGCTGGTACCCATCTTTTCTGGAGGGCATTGTGGGGATGGGCCTTGGTGAATCCATCTGGACTAGAGTGTTGTCCTTATTGCTTCCATATGCTCTGAACATGTAAGTCATACCTTTTTTGGAGTAGAGAGTAGACTAGATTTTTACTGGTTTGCTTTTAACTCTAACCCAAATGTACGTCTGGAAAACCAGGTTGTCCAGATCATTCCTGGATGAGTGCTTGGTTGCCTCTGGCAGCCTGCTGTACCCAGACAACCAAATTCCCTGCCTTTGCCTCAGGTGGGGTCTGGCTTGGTAGGTACATTTCTGTTTGGTATGCTAGCTGTACAGTCTGAGTTAGTCTCATTTTCTCACTGGCCTGATTCTCAGAGGTGTCAAGCACCCACAAATCTAAAAATAAGTCAATGGACATCTGGGTGTTCTGAAAATCTTGCCACAGATGGATACATTCAATGCAGCACACAGAACACTTGCAGGTGATTTAGTCTGTCCTTAGCTGCTTTTCCTGCCACATGTTTACTTCTGTCTTTCTCGTGATTAAATGATGTTAACAACTTTGTCATCTCTCTGACTGGGAAGCTCCTGCTCATGGATCCTACAGATTAGTTCAGATTCTGTACCTTTCCCTTTTATTATTTACCTATTTTTGTAAGAAAGTAGCTATTTTTGGAGAAAGGCACAAACATGTGCTGTTAGTGAGCATAGCATCACCATAAAAACTAGTAGACAAAAGTGATAATATACCTGGAGCTTTGTGGCCTTAATTTGTGATTCTTAGATACTCACATTAGGTAAAGTTGTACCAATTTACCTTCACGCTTGTGTGCAGTCTGCTGTACAGCGTCAGTTACCCAAACTGGGCACATACATGCATGTAAATGAATTGGTCCATTTTTCAGAGAAACCCCACAAAGAATAGTCATCTTTTCACTCTTAGAATTCTTCCACTAATATAGTTTACCATCTCTTTAGGTCTTAAAACCATGGGTATGATTTTTTTATCTATGAACTGGATAATTCTGTTTGGCAAAATCACTATGAACATATTGCAGTCAGAGGAAGAGGCTACTGAGTTTTAACTATAATCTGGTATTTCTGAAGTTCAGTTTTAGGTAAGGTGGTAGACAATGACAGACTACAGAACGATTTAGAGATCATGGAAAAATTCTGTAACATAATTTCATTAGGTAATTAGTACATTTAGATGACTCAGTTTTTTTGTAATCAGTCTTACTGTTTGGAAATACTGGGATCCATTTCAAACTGATTAAGATGTTCCTCGAATGACTTATACATATATTACTTTCTTCAAGCTCTGTTTCTAAAACTGCATCAGCTATTTGGCATATACTGAAATCTGCTTTTCTAGAATAGATGAAGAAGAGTCTGTGAGTAAAGTATGAAGTAAAGGCAACTTGGCTCCCTAAAGAGAAACTTTGTGTACCCAGATGTTCTTGGATCACCACAGGAAAAATGACTGAAGCAGAGTCTACAGTTGTTGGTCCAGCAGTTTCTCTCTGTTTCCCCACTAAGCTCAGGCTGTTTTCAGATGGAATGAGGTGTATTTTTTTCAGTTACAATGCTGCGGAGGCTTTTTTTATGATGCAAGAGAATAGGAAGCGAGGCTGAAGGCTGAACATTTTGATGAAATTGAGAACAACCTTGTGGCAAAATAACTCTGGTAATGAGCAGTCATCTCTAACATGTGCTGGTATTTTATTTTGTACCCATTTGGAAGCAGTTTATTGCTTGCTCCATCCGTGCCCCCTCATTCCTTTCCCAGTCTTTTCTTAGATTACATGATTACATGGAGACTGTTTTCTTCTGTTACTGGACGTAGCCTGGAGTAATTTGAAGAGTTTTTCTCCATCTACCATCTAGCATTCCATCCAGGACCTGAAACACACCAGTTTCTGTGATGGCTTCTTTTGTTTTTGACCAGTGGTATCTATTGACTTTTGAGGGAAGTGTCAACAAATTTTCAGTGTCAAACAAAGACAACTTTAATGTGATTTAATCTGGGTATCTGTGCAGGAGAACAGCTAGGAGTCAAGTACTGTCTCATTGATCAACACTAGCCAACCTAAACTTGAAGAAAATGTGTTGCTGTGGGGAGAAATAGGTATTTTGGCTCTACTCTACAAAGCTACTTTTAGCAAAACTAAACTGATGCAAAGTTTGTTTGTGGTCAGAATGGTCAAGTGTCCACTGAGTTAACGTGATTTCTGTGAAGTCAGTGCCCAGAACTTCACTGGATCAGTGTAGTTAACACCTCTTCTGTGCCTTGTGGTGCAAGATTGCATCCTTAAAACACTTGATACTTTAACTTCACTTGTACTGAACAGACTAACTGTCCTTGAATATACCAAGGAATTACTCCTATAGCAAGGACAGTAAAATAAAGGTCCAGAGTTATTTCTAAAAATGCACTAGGTTTCATTCAAAGACATTGAGGAGGACCAGAATAAAAATGTGGTGGATGCATAGGAAATAGTGGTAGGTACAAAGGCAGATCCACCTAAGTCTCTGTCCCCTGGCTAGGATAATTAACATGCAGTTACATAGTTTTGTTCTAAATGCAAGAACAGCTGCTGCTCAGAGATGTGGGTGAGTGAAAAGGTTGTTATTTGGAAATAAGATCACGCAAAGGCTTGGAAGACAGCTATTGTGTGGCTACACCTTCAAATGAACCCCCTAATACTGTTCAAACAATGAAGAAGTCTAGGTCCTTTCATGCGAAACCATGAATAGTTTCCTGGCTTTGGGGAATGTGCAACTTATGCTTCATGAGACTGTCATCTCCTCCTCTGAGAAAGCACAGTGGAAATACCCTGGAGGGAAAAGTCACATGGGAGAAGATCAAAGCAACCTTAAAAATATAACTGAATGGTACTAGAGAGGCAAGGGAGAGACATGATAAAAAATGCCTGCTACGTAAAGGCTCTGACACTGGCAAGATCAGGGAGAAGAAGATCAGCTGGAACAAATAAAAGGCACCCTCAAGAAACTGTTTGCCAATGTGTGCTGTAACTATTCCAAAAGGCGCCTATCTAGAGCAGCACTCACACACCCTTAAGAAAATAAGATAGACTTTTCCCCTGTAATATCTTTGTTTTGCTTTTCAATTTTTTCTCTTCATGCTTAAATAAAGCTGCCTGACAACTTGCATACCTTTTAGTCTTTGGGATTTTAGGAACAACTTGATAGAGATAACACACTTTTCATCTATAAGATCAGTAATACAGAAAGAGCATATACCTGGCATTTACCCAGTGCAAAATGTGCCATCACGGGGCATAGACTATGGACCATTCTCCCACACAATGAGTTGCTCTTAGACCTAGGCTGCGCAAAACTGGCTAATGGAAGTGCATAATCTTATCCCCTCTCCTTAAAGCCCACAATCCATTCTTTCCCTAACCAATAACCTGCCTGAATTACTGGTTAAATCTAAATTCTCTAGAAAAGAATCTATTTAAAACAGTAGTATGCATAGTGTGTAGCACAATGGCGTAGTACACCTATTGGACCTTTAGTTTCCAGATTACTGATATTAACAACAGCAATAAGTAAACATCCCGTGATTACAAGTGAAAATTTTTCAAATGGATCTAAAGTGACGCTTATTAGCCAAAACCTTTGAATGACTGAAGAAGCTGTCATCACTTCCCAATTCCTTTTCAGCTAGGAAATGTCTGTGGTCAGAGCATTTTCATCTATCATGAACCCAAGACTCTAGATTAAGAGAAGTGGCTAAAATGGATTTTTATAAATTCAGTGCAAATGCCACTATTTTGAGGAAGTGAATTTCTGCTACAAGATGCACTCTTCTGAACTTGCTACTTGCTATCCAGGTTTCATGATCTAAATGATTTACAGTTTGTTGCCTCTTCAGAGCTGAGAAATTTCATTCTTATGATGAAAACTCCCGGGGAGATACACTCATTTGTAGAGTGCTTCAGTTCAGTTGAACTACATGAGTGTGTGCATAATAACACTGATGACAGACTTCCTTGGCTGATATTTTTCAATGTATACTTGTGGTGGTTTTTTTTATTATTTTTATTTTTGGGGCCTAGTGTCTGGGGATTATAATCTTGATTGGGACTTCCAGTTCTAAAAAGGAACAGTAATTCTTTCCTTTGTTTGACTTGGGTTTATCAGAGTAGTGCTTATTTAACCTTGTGGGCGTTGTCGTGTGATACCACTTTTGGGCCTGACAGGCTTGGGAGATTTCCTTCTCTACCACCTATGACGTAGCTGTGTAAATGAAAAGGGGAACTTAGTTTACTTCAGGGAACGACTTGCTTCTACTCTGATAAGATTTAGTGTCTTTCACCTCTAAGTTTACCCAGAGTTCCCAGAGATTAAACAGTGAGGATAAACTGAGTTCAGATTAGCTGAACTAAATGAGGTTTTTAATCCTGCCATTTAAAAAGAAATATTGAGCACTTTAGGGTTTGTTTGCTTGTTTTGTCCATCTTCTAGTAATCAGGGAAACTTTTGATACAAAGTAGAAATTTTTCAGGCCTGGAACTAGTGCATGGGTGCCCAATTGCAGGTGTCTTTCGAACAATTTAAATGAGGGAGCATGGTAGGCTCTCATCAGGCCAACAACAGCCTTGTGCTGGCATGGGATGTGCTCAGATGAGTGTACTGCTGTGGAAGGAAGCAGAACAGCAGATGCTGCTGAGATGGCCTTGTGTGAGCTGGCCTGAGACATAGCTGCTTACCTAGGCCATCCTCAGCCCATAACAGACTATGACTTAGACCTCTGGGTATCAGTTGCCACCTGAGATTAGTGACAGAGCCCCCAGTTCCTATGGCTTTTCATTGTATATTTTTAATGTCTTGGTCACATAAAGATTTTGGTATGACACTCAGAAGGTTGAGATTAACCATTCCAGTGTCCTGTCATTTCTGATTTGTCCCACAGCCAGTGGGTCATAGCTGGAAGCCATGCTCTGTGTAGGTGCTAGTTGCACAACACTGCAACTTGTGGTGGTTTTGCTTATATAAAATTGTGTGTATGCTCTGTACTCAGTGTAGGCACGTTCATACTCTCTATATGAATCTCTGCATGACTTCTACTTTACTAGTGCTTTAGTTTGGTTTCTTAAGAAAATTCTGGTTATGCAGTTGTGTGCTTGCCCCCTTTCTCCATCTCCTTTCCTCCTTCAGTAGCTTCTTATGGAACCAAAAGGTTGGGGTCTTAAAGAGATGTGTTTCCTACAGAAGTCATGAAGCTGCATAAACCAGAACAAGCTTACCTGTGCGCTTACTGAGGGACTGACTTTGGTCAGCTGGTCTCTTCCTGGACACCTTACAAAAGCCTTGACCATGTGAAAAGCTTCATCTGAATCTTATTCCTAATTGGATGCCAAAATCAGGCAAGCATAAATCTGCAGAAAATGTGAGTCCTTAGTTAGAACCATAGAATTGTTTCAGTTGAAAAAGACTTTTAAGATCATCAAGTTCAACTGTAAACGTAGCACTACCGAGTCCACCGCTAAACCATGTCCCTAAGCACCACAGCTACATGTCTTTTAAATACCTCCAGGGATGATGCCTGAACCACTTCCCTGGGCAACCTGTTCCAATGCTTGACAACCCTTTCGGTGACAAAATTTTTCATAATATCCAATCCAAACTTCCCCTGGTGCAACTTGAGGCTGTTTCCTCCTGTCCTGTCACTTGTTACTTTGGAGAAGAGACCAACACTCACCTCCTTCTCTACACCCTCCTTTCAGATAGTTGTAGAGAGCAATAAGGTCTCCCCTCAGCCTCCTTTTTTCCAGACTAAACAATGCCAGTTCCCTCAGCCACTGCTCATAAGACTTGTACTCTATACCCTTCAGCAGCTTCGTTGCTCTTCTCTGAACATGGTCTGTTCTGGGTTGATGGAATGGCATTGTATGTGGCCTAATACTCTTGGAAGGCCCAGTCTCAGCTAAAACTTTTGCTTTACTGTGTCCAGGCCTGTTCTCCTCCATCAACCCAGATGCACAGTGACGGAATTCTGTTTCCAGCCTTCCAGACTGAAGAGTAGAAATGAATAAATACCACAAGGTAACTGAAAAGAGAACCCTGCTGCCTCATCTTAACCTTGGCTGCCGTCTAGTACTGTGTTCTGGATGAACACTCTGGGTTTCTGTAGAAAGCCTTGTGCTAGCATCAGTGGTTCTGGTGCTCTGCATATTTCTGCTGTAGAACATTTATTAATGTGAGAGGTGTAAGAGGTCTGAGATAGTGGTGCCTTGAACTACACAGTATCCCTGGGGCAGGGAGAACATCTATTCTTCTGTAAAAGATCTGGCATGGTTTTTGGAGTTATGTGGAAAATGCACTGAGATGTGTTTAATAAACATAATGAATCTCTGCACAGTGTCCTCTGTGGAGACAAAGCATTAAGTCTCAGCTAAGGGACAGTAATGAACTTAATTTTGAGACTGTACGTGACAGTCAGAAAATATCCTCTCTAGGCAGATCAGGAGCACATATCAGCTGTTCTGTGTAATGTGTTAAACCTATATATCAGTGTATATAGAAAGACATTCCTGTCTCTTAACTTCAGAAGGGGTGCAGGTTAAGCCCAAATTTCTATTAACAGAAATGATACATTCTGTAATTTGTCACCTTAGAAACTCTCTGAAATGTCTGCTATGAAACCAAGCTATCTGTCTTTTCATCGAAGTTTCAGTGTGGGAACCTTAAAGGAAAATAAGAGTCCGGGAGTTATTGGCATTCTGCTGAAAAAGCAAGTCACCAAGGAATTCATGGTGCACTGCCTGAATTCTTGGTTGCAAAATCCCAAAAGTTGTTGTTGGTCGGTTTAGGATTGAAAGTGACGGCACATAACACCCTCTTCTGTGCAAGGACAGGGTTTCAATTTTCTCTGTTTTGTGACATAAACAAATCGCAAGTGGCTTTGGAACGTTCATCTTGAATAGATCAGCCTGAGGATAGGGACGGTTACTCTTTCTGCCGCATTTTCTCAGATTTGCAAGTTTCTGAGAGTAAAGGATGCAGGGCTTCTGCTGAGGCAAGCACTGCTAACTCCACTAATGAATGGAAAGTGATGTCTGACCATGTGATACGAGAACAGCACTTTCCATGTTCGCCTGTTTATCGAAGAACTGGAATCAGCATTGACGAAGATAATGTGATGTCACTCTTTAATCTGGCAAGCCTGCAAAACCACTTCCTCCTTGTGTAGGCTGGAGGTCTCATGATTGCCATTTCACTCTAAAGCATTCATTGAAAATGATGTAAGACAGTAGAGCTTTGACTCTGTCCTTTTTTTTTAAATGAATGAATGCTATTGTGAAACTCCTTGCAGCTATATTAGGAAATACACTGGTTATTCAACAGAATATACTGATTATCAAACAAAAAGGAAAAAAGTGAAAAGACTAACTTCATCACAAAATTTAGTTCTTTTTTTTTTTTTTTCAGCTTTAGCTTTGATTTCATTTAACATAGATCAAGAGGCTAGTCACCAAGTTAAAATTCATGATCTGAAACACGCAGAGCCTGAGCATTGCCAGGATTGAAAGAAGCTGGTAATCTTAAAGATGGGGGTGAAGTGGGTATTTTATACCATGAGGATCCTGTCTGTAACTTTTTCTTAATATGGTTTTAATAAATTCCCTGGAATGAGAACACTTACACTTCTTGAGATTTATAAATGACTAGGAAAATCTTGCAGAAGGCTACTCCTGTCAGGGTTTATACTGTTGTGACTTGTGTAGTGTGGTACATGCTTTTGCAAGTAGTCTGTAAACTGTTGACAGTCAGGGGTCAGCTAGGGATGACAGTGAGGTCTCCGAGTCCTTTTGCATTGCACAGTGCCACAGCTGCTGTTGAAGTAATGCACACTGCTACTGCAGGCAGGGGGTGTCCGGTAAAAATACGTTATAAATGTGTTCATCTGCATCTTGCTCTTAGTGGAATATGCTCATAAGAGGAGCTAGCAGAAAGTCTTCTGACTATCCCTCTCACACTGTTCTCCTTCTCTAGTCCTACTCTCTCCGGTCTGTGAAGGCTGTCTACTTTTTAGGTAGGATAGCAGTCTCTTCCAGTAGCATTACTATAACATACAGAAAGTGAAACTGTGATTTTCTGGGGGGCCTTTGGAACTTTACATGCTGCAGATAGTAATCACTGTTTCCTTATTAAAACAGATCAGTTTGCTAATTAGGGCTGAATGTGTAAAGTAAAGCAATTAAGGTAATTTGTTTGGAAAATAGAAAAAAAGGATGGAAAAAAGTCCAAGCTATTTTTCTCAACATGTATTTGAATTAGTTTCTTAAAAGACTGGTAAAAGAGCTGAGCAAACATTGGATGCCATTTGGTTAGAACAAAAAGATGAGATGAAAGATGCCATAGTATTAGATAATCTAATTCATTACTTTTATTCCTTACGGATTTTGAGGGATATTTCTTTGAAATTGTGATTTGCACTTTTCAGGAGCTTCTGAAACATCACGCGGGAAAACAAAAAATGTAGTGGTTCTTCAAAGGATAGCTGAAAAATAGAAAACCTATGGAGATCTGTTCTTTTAGGGCATTGTCATTTTGGGGAAAGAAGTGTGATAGCTGTTTTTTGTTGTTGGGGAGGCAGGGGAAAGAAGAGGAAAAAATGTATATCCTTTTTAATACAAGTATAACTTATTTATTTCTGTTTGCTTTTCCTTAGATTGCTGAACTAAAAAAAAAAAAAAAAAAAGCCACTATTGGCATGGCCCTGTTCGATATAGACTTTTGTGAAAGCAGGTGGTAAGAGCTTCTATTACCTGTATGTCTATGCCAACTGTTACAGAATAGGGCAGGCCTTCTTAAAAATATTCTTTATTATATGTGACATGAAACACAAGCATGGCTTCACACAGACTAGGACAAAATGTGACACTGAGTCTGATGGCAAGGTATGCTGGATTGAAACACCAAAGCTTAAGGGCACAGCTGAGCCTGTGCAGTCACATTGTATGTGCTGCTCTTATTCTGCCAGGGCTTGACACTGGCTGAAGGGTGACTTGGAAGGACAGACTGGTTAGAAGAGTGGATGGTGAAGAGGTATTCTCCTGATAGCTCAGAGAGAAAAAGAAAACCTGGACACATCTAGAAGGCAAGGATCTGTAGCAGTGGTTGATTCAAAGCTTCACCTCGTGTCCTGTGTTCAGAAAGACTGCCTATCAATTTCATAGAATCTTCAAAGTCACTGTTTGGCTTCTATAACATCAAGATGAACCCAAGGCTTGTTTTTTAAAGGAAACTGAGGACTCTGAGTAGTTTGCAAATTCTGTTATTCAAATTCCTGGACAATACCTGTCAGGTATCTCACTTTGAATAATTTTCCTGTCTTTAGTGTCACCAGTGGCATAGCTGAAAATACCAACAGAAACTTTTTGAACCTCAGCACAAGCCATTACTTGGCAGTTCATTTTGATGAGTCAAACAAGATCTGTGTCACTGAACACCTGCCAGCATATTCCTGGGATACTTTGGATGATGCCATTGAGAAAAGCTTATTCTTTTATTAAGTTGGTGCTAAAACCACAGGAGCAGAATATATATTCAGGACATTTCAGGATATAGTTATCAGGGTCCAGGAGGAGCAGTGTACTGCAGTGTGCCTGGGTGCTGCAAAGAGACAGCAGTGTCCTGGACAGCTCTTTATTAGAGCATGTAAAGGCCTTCTTGCTTCATATATAGTACTGAGACTGTAAGAAAGAAGAATGTCTTGAGAGGTAGGATAGCTATAATATGATGCTTTTAAATATATAAAAGCATTAAGCAAAGGTAATTTAGTAAATAAGCATCTTTTTTTCAAGTTTATCTGATGACACAGCTTTCTTCCGCCATTCATACCTTGTTCAGTGTGTGGCAAAGTACCTTTTCTAAGGTACCTCTGTACCATGCAGACTCCTAAAATGAAGGGTTAATGTACAAGTATACTTATTTTTCTTCCTAAATTGTTGGACAGCCTCTTCTTATGTTCTTCAGTGATTCTTACTGAGTGGTTGCTTAGTCCAGGAAACTTCTAGCTCTGGACACACAAACCAGATAGACCTTTCATTCCCCATAATATAAGTGAGATGCTGTTATAAGACCAAGTGAATGCATTTGGCAAAGATTCCAGAAACCAATCCTTGTGAACACAAAGGGAAGTCTGTCTTCCTGGATCTTTGAAAGAGCTGAAGAATCAATCCAAAGCATGCAGAACCTCTAAAATCAGCATGTGATGGAGCTTCAGGTACTGCTGCCTTGCCCTGACTTTCTTTTCTCTTCCCTCTCCCCACAATGATGATAGCACCACTGACTGGGCCATTGAAAGTGAAACGGCAAGATGCAACTTTTGAGGTGGCCCTCCAACCTGCTTTAGCTGCAAATTCAGCAGTTTGATAGTTTCTGCAGGAGAATCTTCTGCCCCTGCCTGCTGAAATCTTAAAATTCCTCATCTTGTGCTGTTGTAACTCTTCAGGGCAATTTTCCCTTGACATGCTGGAAACTGAAAGAACTTTACAACTACTTAGTGATCAAAACTGATTTATAAATCCATTCCTGCCTCCGCTTACCCCTGTTCAACCTTGTATGTACTGTCCTTTGCTATCATGGGATGCATCAGAGTATGTTCTGAGTATATTTCAAATTAATGTTTTCTATCTCTTTTTGTATATTAAAACCACATCACAAGTGAGCTGCAATTAAAGGTTTTGTATCACTCTGGCTCGTTAGAGAAAGGAGGCTAAGAATGTGGATGATTTGGGGTGTCCTCTTCTAGCACATGTCTGGATGACTCATTAAAGCTAATTTTAAATACTCATGGCATGTCCTGTCAGGTTGGCTTACTCTGTCATTATTCTTTATCCATGCACCCAAGGCCAGCTGCAGGGTCTATGCCCTACTCTAGTCTCATTGTTAGGTGTTAAAAGTTACACCACTGTACTCTGCAGGAGTTGTTTAGCTGCAAACCACTCTAATAATGGTCTTCAGAGTCCAAGATAATACCAAAGCTCAGAGAAGAGATCAGATGACCAGTTTGTATATGCCAATATTGTGGTTGACAGAGCTATATTGATTTTTACAAGGGGACAGAATATCCAGCACTGGAAGAGTAGATGTTTTAATTCTGGACCTTTCCATTGAGTCATTTTGCTGTGCTCTTCTTCTTTCAGAAAAATTTGAAAGGTATCTGCCCCCTGACAGATCCTAGTTTTGATGTGTTGTTGAGAAAACCGTTAAAAATGCTGCTTCCTTCTGTATTTATTTTCTTCATCTCTGTTCTAGGTTTCTCTTAGGGCTTCTATATGGTGATTGTCTTACAAATGTTAATGAAATGATTTTTACAATTTCCTGTGAGAAGACTTCAGCAGATATTTAGATATCTGCCACAGAAATCTAATTCTGGAGTTATTCTTTCATTCAGAATTTTTTTTTATGTATATCCCAAAGCAGAGATTTCTGCATTGCAGCAGGAACCAGAACGCAGAGACACATAGTGACATGTTCATTGTGACAAAGGAAGCCAGCAGAAGCACATAATTTGAAGCCAGATCTCTTTTTTGCCCTAGGATCCTTTTTCCTGGCTTTTTAATATTGTGTCTGAAGGCCAGATGTCAGGATTTTAGAAAATGGAAAGCTGTCATAATTTGTTACTACAGAACATATATGATGAACTGACTGACCAGTGTTTCCTTCAGTCCAGAAACGGTCATCATCATCTGCTGTCATCTGTCAGATGTCATTTATAGTAGGTTAACTTGCAAGGCAGGAAAAGTGAGCTACAAGGTTTTCCTAAGGAGAAATGAGCTAAGAAACTGCATAGCAATACTCTTCCAGATACTGCCTGTTTTTAAAGTGCAGTGGCGAGTGAAGTCTGTCCTGTCTAGCATCTGTCACTGGCTGGGGTGTGGGTCTGTGTTCTGTAACAGGGTTGTTGAATTTAAGAGCTGTGTCTCCCTGGAAAGTATTGGAGGACACTGCCATCTACTGTCTCCCTTACCTGAAATAGTAGTTTGGTTATTGACTTTGTAGAAGAGATGAGTTTCTTCTGCTCCCACTACTGTATTTTTAATGACTATTTTAATGTTATTGAGTTTCTTATTTGCACATCTCTCTCATATGTGGAAGGATCCTGGCTGAAGTGCAATAGGGAGAACAGGATGCTGGGATGCAGAAAGAGTAGCTTCTATTTCTATCTCCACAACATGGCATATTGAAGAACCTTGGGCAAGTTCCTCTGCCCCCATTTCCACCCTGCTAAATGAGGAGAATGGTACTGATCTGCCTTATAAACTACATTAGTGTTTTAGCAGCAGGTCACTGTCATTACTACTCTGTTGAAAAGCTACAGATTTGGAATAGTCCAAAGGAGGAGTCACTCTGACCTGGGAAATCCATGCACAGGTGTGAGGGAAATAATTGCCGCAATATTTTCTTTTTGAGAAAAGTATCAAGTGTTGCATGCTCTCTTTCTTTCCCTCTGGTGATGAGGACTATACCATGACATGTTATCATGCTTCTTTCTTCCTTTATCCCTGCACTGGCCTTTCTACAGAGGTGGACTGTTGCCCCTGGGCAGGGCATAGACATAATCACCATCCTCTCCGGTGGGAATAGCGTATGTACAGCAGCTGAGAGGAGCATGTGGTTCCACATTTGTGATGTCAAAATGTGTTTGTAAGACAGTAGGCATCCCAATGGCCTCAGCTTAGTCATGCTGCTCAGTACAAAACCAATACAAAGAATGCTCAGTTCAGTTCTAATTATCCACTCATAATTAATTCATAATTAACAACAACAATCAACACTGCTGTCCTACTCATTTAATGTCTTCAATATTGAAGGCTCTGAATCAAATTTTTTATGTGTGAGACAGCTATAACTCAGCAGCATACTCGTCTTGTGGAACTGATTGTTTTGGGTAGTAAAGCTAGGTATTCATGACAGGGAATAAATAAAACTGTAACTTGTTCTGAAGCATTTATTAATTTTGGTGGGTCTAACTTCTGGACATCGTTACCACTGAGCAGTAAATCACTTAGATTGAACCCCACACACCGAAGGTCAGCACAGCTGAGAGCAAGCATTCCAAGATGTGACTTTCTATTCTGGCAAGAGCTGGATGCCTTGCTCCTCCCAGATGATCATGCTAGGTTTGCATACCTCAGTGCTTCTAGGCAGTCAGTGCTGCAAGGATGCTTTGGGCAAACACAGTTGTCCTACAAAGTCTTCACATGGCTGGGAATTAAGTTTTATACTTCATCTGTAGCAAATAACATGTACAGGCTATGAGGTCACAGAATGACAGAGTCAGTGAGGGTGGGAGGGACTTCTTGAGATCTTCTTGTCCTCCCCCTGTGCTCAAGTGGGCTAAACTGGAACAAATTGCCTAGGACCAAGTCCAGCTGGATTTTGCATATGTCATGGATGGAGACTCTACAATCTTTCTAAGCAACCCATGCCAGTGATCAGTCACTCTCACAGTAAAAACGTATTTCCTTGTGTTCAGATGGAATCTTATGTGTTTCAATTTGTGCCCAAAGTACCTCTGATCAGGTACTTATACATTTTATAAGATCTGCCCTGAGCCTTCTCTTCTCTTGGCTAAATAGTCCTAGCTCTCTCAGCTTTTCCTCCAGTCCCATAATCATCTTTGCTACTTTTCTCTGGACTTGATACGGTAAGTCTGTTTCTTTTTTGTACTGGGAAGCCCAGAGCTGGATGCTGGATGCAATAGTCAAGATGTAGGCTTACCAGTGCTGAGCAGAGAAGAAGGTTCACCTTCCTTGACCTGCTGACAATGTTGTTCCTAATGCAGAGCATTCTGTCATACAGCCCTGAGAGAGGTTCTTCCAGTTGAGAGTGACAAATAACTGTGCTTGAGTGCCATCATGCTGGACATGCATGCTTGAACTTCCTGTGTTTGGAAAAGGCAGCCAACTCTTATTCTGGCCATTCTGATATAACTCCTCTCTGGTTATCACTTTTGCATGGAACTGGCATTTCATAGACTAAAATTTCTTAGACCTTCAAAGTAAAATAATAATTTTTCTCAGTTATCACTTTTTTCAACCTCTAACCCATTTGAGTGCTTAGAGGTTACATTTGTGTCTTCAGATGTGTTATGGAGGAAGCAGACAAACAATGAGAATCACGAAGAGTTCTAAATCAAATTGTTTTTCACTGTAGCAAGCATAAAAGGTTTCTAGAACTGGAAAAAATAGTGATGTCCTGCATGTATTTCTCAGCTTCCTCGTCAGTTTATAACGTTATGAGTCCTCCAGGGCAAATAGAATCCTTGTTTTGCATCTCAGGGCTTCTCAAGCTACTGCATCTCTCTCTTTCTTCCCCCTACTTCTCCCCTTCTCTCTCCTTCCTCTCCTTTGTATTCTGTAAGTGGTTTCTTTTGACCATGTCTAGCCTACAGATCAGTCCTATATGCTCCTTATGTTTCTCTTGCTTGCTCTTTCCTTAGTTTCTAATGCCATAATTCTTCTGTGGTCTTTCTGTGGTTCTGAGAACTAAAAAGTTCAAGGGAATAAGAAAAATAAAATCCCCGAGAGTTAAATCATCCTGGCTTTCTGTCCATGCTAGTGAATAGTTGCCTCCTCTAAAGGAAGACTTGTAGGTATAACTCTCTTGTCTCCTTAACACAGATCATGAGTATCAGATTGAAAAGACCATCATAAGACTTGGGAGGAAATATAGTCCACAAAAAAAAAAAAATAATAATAATAAAAAAAAAAATTAAAAAAATTGCAATTTGTACAGCTCTCTTCTAACCCCTAGCTCCACTTTGTGCAATGCCAAGACTTACAGTCTGTCTTCACAAAACTATTACTATGACCTCTGATTAATCTCTAGTGCAATATAATGCATCAGAAAAGAGTTTAGGCAGAAGCTAATAACTGACGGTCAGATACATGAAGCCAAATTGTGGTCTTCAAAATCAGAGAAATTATTATGATTGGTATTCACCTGTAAAGAGTGGAATGGGGAAAAAAGGGACAGATTTTTAACTCTGTTAGATTAACAGGGGCCATGGATACCAGCAAAGTAATTTTCAACTTCTGTCAGTAAATACTTCTTCTCTGTTTACTGTGTCTTTAAAGAGAGTGGCAAATAAAGATTAAACACAGAGCAGATGTACCTGTCTGAGAAGAAAATTTTTATTTTCTGTTAAACTTGCAGAATTTATAATAAATAAAATGGCAGGCTACATTTATTGCTGGGTAATACCATGTCTGGGATCAGAAGCAGATGAATGACGTGATTCAGAATTCAGTGACTGAGCTGGACAGCTGCAATAGCTGCTTGAGGACCTTCCTTTATCTTGTGGAGTTATGTGTTCAGCCAGGGAAGAAATGCTCTTCATCTGTTAAACCTGATGCTGTATAACAGATCTAACTCCCTGAAAGCTTCCCTGTTTTGGTGATATAGAGTTAGATCTGCAAGCATTGGCCAGATACTGATAGCTACTGAGAAAATGTTACAGGATCCAGACCATTTTGAGTTGCCTGGTTTTTAGTCAGATTAAGTTTGATACATCTCTTTACAAAAGAGCTACAATGTATTACAAAACTCAACTGTACTATCATCAACTGTGTTGCCAACTGGAAAATACTTGATATCATTCATAACAAATCCTGTGATATTTCCATCCCTGTGCAAAATTATTCAAATAAGTACTCCTCTCATCCCTTGAAGTGGTTTGAGCCATGTACCGCTGTGATGCAGGAAGTTATTTAACCAATGAGCTGGTTATATCCTTAGGCATTTGAGTTTGAATGAACAGAGGGCAAAATCATCTGTGTTGAGTCCAGACAATCCACCTAAGTAAACGGCCTCAACTGTGGAGCACAACATACTCTGATCTTGAGGACTTGAGCGTGACAAAGTCAAGAGAGGATATATTTGATTCAAAGAGTGCAGTATCACTCAGCACCAAGAGAGAGAGTGAGGTATCATTCACTAAGGTACCAAGAAAGGATTGTGGGTAATGCCACTTGGACAATTAACTACAAGAAAAAAAAAAAAAAAAAAAAAAGAAGAGACCATAAAGAATAAACTAGTCAGCATGCAAAAACACAAACAAACAAACAAAAACAGAAAAAGTAAATAAAGCCTGAGGCATGATGGAGACTCAGTGTAGAGGACAATACTGCTCTTCACAGCACTTAGCACAGATGAGCTTAGCAAGTCAGTATGTGTGAAGAAAGACCTAATTGTCTTAACTTTTTAAAAAAATCTTAATTTTAAATAATCAAAGAAGTACTTGAAGCAGTCTCAGCATTGCTCAATGGCCTGTGTAACTGTTGCATTAAGTGCATGGCCAAACATTATCAGTTTCTATGTAGCCTTACTCATGGTTGCCCACGCAAATATTCTCCAATTCACTTTTAATGGAGGATGTTCCACTGTTCAGTGCAGTATTGCTCAGCTTGATGTAGGTAAATCTCCTCCCTTTCCATCTTACTAGTAAGTTGACCTATAGATTTGGAAAGTACAGCTACTGCAAGACAGAAGTTTGTTTTCACTGTAGAGTTTGCAAGATCCATGTATCATGCTGGCTATCAAGAGTTGTCACTTTTTGTCCCCTAAGTGTGAACCCTTTTCCAAATTGCCTATCACTGATGATTCAGGACAAAGGAAGATGAAATAATAATGTTTTTCTAGCAAATACAAAACCTGGGTAGCTGCAATGTAACTAGAATCACCTGGATGTCAAGGTGTTACTTTTTTCATTCTACGCTAGAACTGTTAATTTATAACTAGATCGAGTAAACCTTTATGATGGTGATTTGCTCAGCAAACAAATGTCCAGTATGCTGACATTTTTATTAGGTAGCAGGTAGTCATCCAGAAATACTGACTGCTCACTACTTAGCCACAGGCTCTGTAACTGCCTCTGCTAGGGATTATGCCGTTGTTTTAGTACAAGGCAACAGAGGTCTCTCAAGGTTAGTCTTGGGATGGCCATAATAACAACAACCATGTATTTGAGTCTCTGAGTTGTTTATTGCCTGCTTTTCTGTAAAATGCAAAGTACTATAACTAAGAAAGCAGTATGTCCTGGAATTTAAACAGCTTTCAGTAGACACTACCTTCGCTGTTTCCTATCATAACTGTTTTCTTCTGGTTGAAGGTAAAGCTTAGTGTCTGTGACTTTAGCTCAGCTGTGAACAGCAGTTAACTACCACTGCATTTTCCTTTTGCTTTGCCTTCAGGTACAAGCAGCATGCTCCTCACATTGACACAGATCATAGAGTCTCTGTCAGAACTGATAAGCTCAGCATCCAAACTCCTCCTGAGCCATGTGGAATGACATACAAGCTTGTTGGTCCTGTTGGCTGATCTCTAAGAATAGCTGCACCAGTGTCCCTCTTCCACGGCCAGTCTTTTATTACAGACATGCTCAATCGCAAGAAAGACAACTCTTTCTGGAGGATGGATGATAGCATTTTCCCTGACAGGTCTTATTCTCTAAATATATTTTTGATTTTATGACTCTTCTTTACCAAACTCTGGAGCATAGTGGAGTTTATCTGGTATTCTGAGCTGGACTTCAGAGAAGGATGTGTAAGACGTAACTGTGTTCTGCTTTGCACTGGAGACAAAAAGGAGGAAAAATGTGTAAGCTACTTTGTCCTTCCTGCAGCTTTTCTTCATTTAGTTATAACTGTTCTGATAAGACTTGATTTAGTAAAGACTGGGTTTATATTTGAGGAAATACTAAAGAAATAGCAGCTTGAGCCTCTGTTCCCATCCCACCAATCAAAAAAAACCCCAACAAAACAACAAAAAACCCAACAACCCCAAAACCAAAAAACCCTGAGAAAATGAAATTAAACTTTCTGCTGTTCAATGTGCTAATTTTCCCTTGACATGTATAGTTCAATTTTCTTAACAAACAACAATTTATCAAAGAAAAAAGGAAATAATCCAGAGGGTAGATTGACAGGGTAACATGCAGTGTCAAACTACTTTTTTCCTGAAGTCCAGTTGATCACACTGTTCCTCTGCCTTTTTGTTGATGCTGCTGACAGGTCACCTGGTGGCTTTCCAACCTCTCTGGTAGGACTGCATTTTCAGTTTGGGATGGACAGGTGCTAGATGCAAAGTCTTATCATGGTAAGTTAGCCCAATTGAAGCTGCTAGTGATCTTTTGGTCAGACATGCTCTTGCCCTGCTTTAGCTACTCACCATTTCCCTTCTTCTTGCTCTGGTACTACTCTAAGCCAACCATTGCAGTTTTGCTAGCAGATTCAATTTTTCAGCTCTTCATTAAGAGTCTAGAAGCAACACACAGAGCTATGGTCAGACCACATAAAGGGCACAGGCACTCCTACCTCTCAGTTTGGAAGAGGCTTAAGTAGACTCTCTTACCATCTCTTCCTTCCTTCTTGTTCTGCACACACAACTACAGGCTTTGCAGCCAGAATCTGCAAGGTGTTTCCATAAATTAGGGTAACCACTGACTCCAGGCATATTTAGGCATAAGTCACTGGCCCAGATATCTATTTTCCAATCAGTAAGCTTCACAATATTATCTTCTTTTCCCTTTTGTTTTAAACAGAAAAGCCTCCCAAACAAGATAAAACAACATGTGTAAAATAAACATTTCAGAGTTGCCCACTGACTTTTTTCATTCATGTCTCCTGCATTCTAGATGTAACCTCAGTATTACAGCACTAGATACGGGGGAATGACAGAGAGGAACAGCTGAGAACAAGGTGAAGTGTTAACTTCTCTTTAGGATATTTTTCATGCATAGATCAATAAATGGGAAAATACTGGACTCAAAAATTGTGAAGACATTGGCCAAATCCTAGTCTTGTAACATGAAAGGTTGTGGATTATGAAGCCCAAAGGCAGAGAACAGGTAGATCTTTCTCCTGAAAGGTCTTAGAAGACCAGGGAATGACTGTTTTGACCTCGTTTCCTAACCAATAACTGGTACTGCCATTGGATTATCTGCTTCTGAACTTGGCATGTCGCAAACAATGCAGCTACTACAGAGCCACCTCTAGAATAAAGTGTGTATGTGTTTGCCTCTCTTACTTTCTGTAAATAGACCATGTGTATGGGTAGCTGTCACATCCCTGTTCATGTGTGAAATTCTGATTAAATTCTCTATAAAGCAGTCTCTTTCAAAAAATTAGTCTGAAAATATCTTTGAAATCCTTTAGGATGTTGCTACCTCATCATATCAGGCACATAAGAGCACCCACAGAAGACAGGTTTGCAAAATAACTATTCAAAATTTCTGCAAATTGTCAAAAGGCTGAAGTAATTTGCTCAGATCTACAGTAGGAAAGGTAAAAACTAGCACAGCTCAACAGAAAGTCCACTTTAATAGTGTTTGAGCTTCAGCTCTTTCCAAAGAATTAAAAATGTTGTTTATATGCTTTACTGACCATCAGAGAATAGCTAGGTAGTAAGCAAAGCTCATTGTTACTCAGGACATGCAATTAAGCATGATAACAAACACTGCAACATTGTCTCCTGCTGGCCACTGGCAGTAATAAAGTAAATTCTTCGGCACGTCAGCTACCAGTAGATCCCACCCCATTCTTCTGCATTTCAGGAATGCACTTGGGGTGTATTCCTTTGAATTCACAATGAAAATAAAATATTCCTCAAAGAATACCTTATCTTCCTTCATATGTACGTGGTGCATTAATGATGTAGCAATGAAAAGGAGGTTAATGTTTTTTGTTGCTATTTTGGGGGATTTTGGCTATTCATTTAGACCATGTATCCTTTTGCTTTCATCTTGAAATAGAGGACAGGAAAGAAATAAGATTTATTTTTGGCCCACTACTTCAAATATAATAATTGGTGGCTGTGACAAACTTCCTGGGGAGCATTGAGTTTGAGTAGCTGCTCCTCTCAATTTTTTCACAGAGACAGCCAGAGAGCCTCCTTGGTTACTGCTGTCCACCAGAAGACATCTCCAGACTTGTGTGGTCTGAAACTAAGATCTCTGCTTGATTCTTTCAAAAGAAAGCTAATAATTTCAAAATGTCTCAAACTATTATACTTAAATACTCTCACAGGTCTGCTGGAGAGTTGGGGTGCCTGTGTACTACAACTTAACTTATATTCCATGTATTTGAGTAAGGAATGTATTGTCCTTACTTACCTAGCTTGAAATTACTCTTAACTCATCATATTAAGATAAATGCAAATGAAAAGATTTATTTGCAACTTCTAGAATAGAGGATGTAATTACAAACATTAGTGGCTCTTGCTTGAGACCTCAGAGATAAAAAAATAACTTCAGGATCCTAAAAGGCATCGGGTGTTTAATCCCTATTATTTTTTCTAGTTGTACTTGAACAGAGATTAAAAAAATAAATCTGCAATACCTCCACGGTTTTCTTCATATCTTAGGCAAAACTGGAAATCTTAAATATAAGAATATGACTCTCTCAAGTGCCTTTTTGGCATTGCATTTTTTCTATTTTTCTTTCATTTATCAGGACTAGCATTGTGCAGAGCTGGGGGATCCATGCCTTGGTCTCATATTGACAGATCATATTTTATCTTTGAGTGGATTGTGAAGTTGCTCAATTATTTCTGAGAAAACATAAATGTAGGGGTAGAATAAAAGGACTCAGGGGGCCAAATTCTGCACAGACTAACACCTTTTTGCCTTAGGGATTTAAATTAAGACATAATTTCTTTCTTGAGCTAAATTCATCTCTCTTATGTGCAAGAAATTTTCACTTAGGCAATTTTGAGTTATGCAGATCTAGCAAAACAAAATATGGCTTTTTGAGAAGAAGTGCCAAGTTTTATTTAATTTTAAACCCCACTGACTTCATTTATGCTACAAAGTAAAGGAAGGCATTTTTAAACCCAGAAACTTATTGGTGCATGCATTATGATTTGGAATATGTACACACTGTCACTAGTTCTTCCAAAGGAAGATTTTCTCAACCACTTCACCAGAAAGTAATTCAAGAGGTTACGACTATACATGGCTCAGCTTTAAAATCTCCCCTGATGTTACAAAGAATAAAAGCAATTGAGGAAACTGTATCTAGACCAGAAGTGATGGTGGACTGAATTTTACTTTGAAAAGTGGAAAAGATCAATTTACTTCCCTAGTTCAGAGAGTTTTCTGAACTAAAATATTTTAATGGGTCCTAGTGTGTCACTTCTCGGGCATCCTTTTAAATGGAACTAAATTAAGAGAGCAATTGCAAACAAAGACTGCAATGAAATGTCAAACTCGTGAGATTTTAAAAAAACTGATCAACATTCAGGAACAGTGAAGTCTAGTCTCTAATAATTTAACATCGGTCCTACACAGTCTGGGCTTTTGCAGGACAATTGGGTTCCCCCATTAGTCCACTGAAAGATACTCTCATCCTAAAAGCTATCAAAAAAGTTGTACTGAGGTGCTGAAAATAACTAGTGCTCTCCTCTTTCTAAAGGCTGACTGGACTGCCAGACACTTGATTAACACAGGTGTTCAGATAAAACACTGGTAACAAACATGCACATATGCTGCTAGGTGTGCTTTTGTGGAATTTATTTGGCTTGATTAAAGTGTTTTAAAGCATATTTGGACAGCTATTGAAAGTCCAGAAAGGGAAGATGACTTTATAAGTAGTTTAATTGAAGCTAGGGGTAAGACTGTGAGCATATGCCCAAATCCTGGAGACAGACAATGAGGTGAAATGGGTGTGAGAAAGACAGAGACCTTTGTTCATATATCAAATCTTCCTCCCTAACCTCCTTCTGTTATAGGACCTATGAGCAGATGTTGAGTTCAGTACCTACTTTTGGCAGCCAGTGATTGATGTCCTGTAGCTGTTTTGGATAAATACAGTAGCTCCAGTAAGCCCTGCCTATTTTCATGTGCCTGGGACTTTTCTGAAGCAGAAGTAGCATAAAGGAGCGTGCTGTAGGAGAAATATGGTCAGTCCAGTCTCCCAGTGGGCAACATTTTTGATCCTGGGCTCTGGACTGCTGCCAGACTGTAATTTGCTCCACAAACATGACTGTCTTCTTGCCCAAATCAGCACTAACAAAAAAGGAGGGAGTGGACATGATCTTTACAGTCTTGATTGCAACATGCCTTATAAAAAGGAAAAGTATACACACAGTTAAACTATGCTTGCGCTCTTCCAAATTCTAAACTTTGCCCAAAGACTTAGTCATTGCTTGAGAGGCCAGCCAGGCAGCTAGGCAGCATGTGAATGTCAGGTAAATTGGAAAGCATTCCAACAAAAAAGGCAACATTCACAATGCTCATGGTAATGTGACTGTATCAAATCATCCAGTTCATTGTTTGAGATACTTAAATTAGTTTGTAGAATTCGTGCTGAAAGAGAATTTAGCCCTGAGAGCTCAATGGAAGACAAGTTGCTTTGCTGTAGTTTTTCCTTTGCAGATCAGTTCTAAGAAAAAAAAAGCCTACTAGTTGAACAACATTGCTAAAATTATTTTCTATTTTGAGCATGTATTTAAGCTAATCCTTTTGTTCCATTCAGAGCTCATCTGGTGATGCAGTGCTCCCTTTTTTAGTTCTCAGAACTGTTGCCCATAGCTAATCTGTGCTCATATCAAGCCTTTAGAGTTTATACCCCTTTATGTGGACACCTGTGATTCCAATCAACCCAACAGGACTTTGCGAAAGTCTAAATGCATGGAATGAACGAGGCACTGATGGCAAGGCGTCTTGTAGGACATGCAACTGGCAGGGAAGCGTAAAGCACTCACAGAGCACACAAGGTCATTTCTGTTTTAATTTATGCTGTAGCCCTTCAGGGGTCTGGGACTCTGTGTTAGGACAAACAAACTCTCTCAAATCCTTCGAAGTCTTCTTTATACCCCTTAAAATAAAATTTTGCTCCTTTCACAGTGGGTAACTAGCATCATCGCCAGATTACTCTGATCTGGTCTTGATTGCTGTACCTAAATCAGAATAATGCATTTAAGAAAAAAAAAAAAAAAAAAGTACCTATTTTTTTATTTGGGGCTAGATTCTTCTCTAATATGACTACACCACCTACTCTCTTTCCATTTATTATGCAGATCAGTGCTTAAAGTTACGTCTCCAAGGGATACTTTCAATTCTCAACTGCTCCATACAACCCCACAGTTCCAGCTTGTGTGGCCTTAGCTCCTGGCTACATCCTACACCATTTCACCATTTATTCCTCTTACTACACTGTCATCTAAAAACTGAAGATGAAACAACCTCTGAGTTATGATTCCTTTACTGTTCTCTCCAGGTGCTGACTTGCTTCCTATCCAGCCCATGTGGCAGCTTACAGCAACACAATCTCAGCTTTTAGGAATAAGAAAAATAAACCTATGTTTTCAAGAAGAAAAATGTCTGTGTTTTGGGATCACTGAAAGGATCAATAGTGATGAAAACAGTGTTTTCTTGCCTTTATGATTTTGCCGTACGAGGGTAATACTAAAGGAATCTGTAAAAGTCCATATAATGCTGCACCAGCCATCAATTATCTCCTGTACTCCGAATTCTCTACAACTTTTGGGATTTCCTGGTTAATTTTTGAGTCATCTGGAGCTATTTCCAAAGTGCAGAACCCTGTCCTTTAATTAGACCCCAATAAAGTCTTGAAGACTTCTCTATTTCTCAAATTTCCAAATTTTTTCTTAATACACCGTTGTCGTGCATTTGCAGCACCACAAAACACCCAACTCCTGTTGGCCCTGGCTAGTGACTTGGAGCTTACCCAGGATCTGCCACAGGTAGGGAGACACACTCTGTTTTATCAGTACTGACAAAACTCTTGTGTCAGAGACTATGTGCAACTTGGATAACTGAATGCTCAGTCCTAGTCCATGCATAATCTCTTTTGGGCCAGGACAGCCGATGGGAGCAGTGTCAGTTATTCCCATGGGTGTTCTTTTGTTAGCAAAGGGCATGCTGACATTATTCTTATTCTGTGGGATTTTCTCATATTATCCCTAAATTCTCTAAAGCAACTGAAGTTGTCCCTGGATATGCTTCCGAAGAGTTTTTATGGGAAAGCTTATCTTTGTCATTGCATCTCTTGCCAGTTGAGACCCACCTCGGTAATTTCTCTCAATGGTCTTGTCAACTGTTTAAATAAAACAGCTATCAGCTGAAATTGTGCCGCAGCAGGAACGCAAAAGCCAGAAATACAAAGGACTACCTTCTAGTCATCTGAGGTTGTCTAATATAGACACTGCCACCAAGACTCTGCTTGTTCGAGATCTGATCAGGGATGAAAACCCTGGCTTAAAGAAGACCAGAGTGATGTTTAAACCATAGCCTTCAGAACATGATCTGTTCTGAAGACAGGGTCGTCTGTGGGGATGAGGGTTATGGACAATAACAATAGCCTTAGAAAAATGTAAAGTTAGCTAGGGGTAAGCCCTTTGGAAATGAATCAGGTTCTTGCGGTAAGCATAAGAGGAAAAAGGGATCAATCTAGGCCTTTCTCTCTAAAGGTTTTGCTATTAATACTGATGTATTTTACCAAGGGATGCCCTAGGGAACATTGTGCTCAAATTGTGGAAAGCTATAGCTTATGCTAGATACAGCATTTCATGTGCTCATTATGATGCATCCTTTCTGTTACTAAAAATTGTTAAAAATAAGCAAACAAACAAATTGAGACCACGCATCTGTAATGTCATGAAAGATACAGAAGAAATGCAGCATTGAAGATTCAGTTGAAGTTGAATCATTGATATCTATTTAAATTAATGCAGAAAAGACATTTTTTCTTTAATGCATAGTAACTAAATGTATTCAGATAATAACTGCATGATTAAAAGGCTCAAAACCAGATATTCAAAATCCCATGCTTCACGAAAATATAAACTCAGGAATTTTTAAAAACTCCTAAAGAAGTTTTAATAGTAATAATGTTTAGTAGGAACACTGGAGAAACAAAATGGTAGTTAAATGCCTGAAAAGTATCTTCACATCGTATCCTGAAATAAGCCCAGTGTCTTAAAACTGATATCTATTTGTGTGTATGCGATTAGATATCTATGCATGGAAGTAAGAGAATAGGTACATTTATTTTATTTTGTGGTTCAGTATGTCAAGGATGCATTGAGAAGTGATCTTCTTTCTTTCATATAGATTTTAGACTGCAGTTGCATCTCTTTTATTGTAAATTACTGAGCTGTTATTTAACGTTCACTGACACTACCCATTCGTTCACTCTATCTGGTTTGGCTGGTGCTGATAGCTGCTAATGCTTTTACTGCTGCTATACATACTGTGAAGATCTTTCACTCTCCAAAAAATAGCTCTGTTTTGGATATCTAAGAGGTAGAAAAATGCTTCTACAACAGTTACTGACATCTGTTTCAGCATGTACATAATATCTAGCCTCACAGAATTTCTTCCATTACTAGTGAAGACACTGTTTTAAAATGTAGATAAATTTGATGAGAACACAGTAGCTTAGATTTTCCTGCCATGGAGTAAAAGTTCTGTAGAAATTAAAGAGGAGAATAATTCCTGTTTTTTTTTCCCTCTGGAAAAAACTCTCTCCAGTTTTGAACTGGACTACAATTTCAGATCAGACTCTTAAAAATAGTAATATTCAGTGCACATATTGACAAAACCACAGAATCACATAATGCAAAAACAGTGCTCAGAGAACTCAAAGAGATACTAACATAGGACCATAAAATACTAGAATTTGAAAATGTTTGAAATGATCCTTCCTCATCTTGGTGGGTTTTTTTGTTATTTTGTTTTGTTGTTTTCCTGTGAAAAAGTAGACACTGCATACCCGCTTTTTGCCTGGTAGGATATGGAGGCAGGAAAAAACATATTCTGAATCAGGATATTTGTTTGCATGCCTTCATCTCACCTCTCTTCCTCCTCAATACGGCACAGGAATTTTTGATCATTTTCCACTGTACTGTCCATCGCCAGTGATTTTATCATAGTAATGATTACATGAGCGGGTGAAGTCTGCTCTTCTTAACTTTGTCTGTTTCAGTCACCTGCTCTTTAGAATACATCTAACTAACCATTTATCTTTGAGATACATTAATATCTTTTTTAGGGTCAAATATATAATTTTTTGTCATTCTCAAAGAAGTTGTCCATGTATAATAGGAATTTTTCCCCCTAAATATTTTTGCTAGGGTTGCAACATAGAGCCTGATGCAATTATTCTGAGTATTTAATGGGAAAAATAGGTAGCTGAGTGCTACAGATTCCCAGATAAGAGAAGAGGGACAAAATTTGAAATTCAGAACTGATAAAATAATAATCACTGCCTGTTTTTTGATGAGATTATGGTACTAAAAAACACAAAGCAAACAAAATGAAACCAAACCAAACCAAAACAAATGCCCCAAAACCCAAAATCCAATGACCAGTCCTCTTTTTATGTAATCAGTCGTAAAACTCCCAATTGACTTCAGTGGAAGGGAATAAAACATCACTTCAGTGAGCTTTCAAGATTTAAATAGATAACTCCCTTCTTTCAGCTGCATCACTGCTGAGCCAAGAGGCCTTACTGGCCCAGGAGTGGTGAGGCTGCACCTCGAGTTCTGAGTTCAGTTTTGGGCCCCTGGCTACAAGAAAGACATTGATGTGCTACATCATGTCCAGAGAAGGATAATGAAGCTGGTGAAGGGTCTGGAGCACATGTCTTATGAGGAGCAGCTGAGGGAACTGGGGTTGTTTAGCCTGAACAAGGCGGAGGGGAGACCTTGTTGCTCTCTACAACTCCCTGAAAGGAGGGTGCAGAGAGACAGAGGTAGGTCTGTTCAACTAAGTAACAAGTGATAGCAAAAGAGGAAACAGCCTCAAGTTTCACCAAGGGAGGTTTAAATTGAATATTAGGAAAAATTTGTTCACTGAAAGGGTTATCAGGCATTGGAACGGGATGCCCAGGGCAGTGGTGGAGTCCCCATCCCTGGAGGTATTTGAGTCATGGTAGACACAGTGATTAGGGACGTGGTTTAGTCAAGGACTTGTCACTGTTAGGTTAATTATTGGACCCAATGATCTTAAAGGTACTTTCCAATCTAGGCAATTCTGTGATTCCGGGATTCTGTGAGGGTGGCTGCTCTCTGGCCATGCTCAGGTTTTGTACAAGGCATTTCTGCGATATGTTACTGGGACACACATGAACATATCTTCCAACAGCTGAACATGAGGCAAAAGAAAACTGGTTTTGCAGAAGCTTAGTGTTGGAGGAAACGACTATATGTGACTCCTGTTGGCAGGATATGATGCTTCGTCCCTGAAGCCAGTGGATTTTCTGTCATTTACTTCAGAGTAGGAGGCAGGACCAAAGAGGTAGTCTATGGAGTCTGGTTCTTGTCCTGATGCACTGGTTTGTAGGAGTTATATGATGACTGATAGGGAATTCCTCTGGTGGAGGGACAGTGTAGCATTGCTCCTTTGTGTTCCCACTATCCCTCTTGTCTCTATCTCTCATCAGCTGTAGTGCGGTCTCCCTGCAGTGGGTGTCCACACTGTCTTCCACAAGGCTGGTCTTTTGCTGTGCATACTGTGAAGGTGTCCGCAAGTCAGGGGGTGCAGTGAGAGCATGCAGAGCTCCGTGGGATAACGCGACACCAGGCAGACCAGGAGGGCTGATCTCCACCCACTGGGGTGATGATGCTGTGAATGGGTGATGTACAGCAAGCAGAGCACGCTGTGCTGGTGGCCTCCCCAGGGTCTGCTCTGTCGCAGTGGGGTGTTCTTGTGTACACTTATTTTCTCCTCTTTTTCAGGTGTAACTGTTCTGAACAAAAGGGCAATGAAAAGGCCCACTGATAGTATCTTTCAACAAAACAGATCAGCACATCTTCCAGACCTGAAGCTGGTCATATTTAATCAGTGAATTTTAATTTTAGATCATCCTTTAGATTAGAAAAAGAAGTTATAAATAACTTTTGTATAAAATCCGTATTTCTTATCTGAGTCGGAGTATTTTGTTCTTATTGGGAATTACTGCAGTTTTTGACAATATCCAGTACAATTCAAACTCTTACTTAGAAGAATAAGGCAATATAAATATACAGACATGAGAAGGCAAATAATTGTGGTTGGTTCTGTCCTGCAGAAAACGCTACAGGCAAACGATCACAGTGGCAAAGTGGGAGTGACTGAGTCGCTCTTTGAATTCAGTGCGATCTGCTTAAGAAGAGGTTTCAAATACTTTTTCCTCTTAGTTTGTTTAGGTTTTTTTGTCAGATGACGAAGATCTCGGCCACGAGCTCAGCTTTCTCTTGGTGCTGGCGATTTCACTGCCTATTTCAGGCTCTAGCATGATAACGTCACTTCTGCATGGTTCCAGGAGAGCTGAAGTAAACACTCCCATGCAGTACGCTGAGAGCCCACATACAGTGGCTCATGCTCGTTCTGCCAAGAGAGCTGTTTCATCCCAGACACTATATTGTCTGCATAAATAAACTGTAACAGGAATTCATACACCAGGCATTCGTCAGAGATTTTATTTCTATTTTTGCAGCTTGCAGTAATTATTTCCTCATAGGGAAGCTGATTCCGCTTACATGGACTTTTCTTAAGATGGAGCATCTTTTCTATACTTTTCTTATACTTGTTATAAAGCAAGATTATTCATTTCTAAATTTATAACATCTAGACATGTTCCCACTTACAGCACCCAGACAGACAGCTATTCACTTAGCTCTTCTCAACATCCATTTTAAAAAAAACACTAATATTTTCTTTTTGAAAATGACCACAGACTTTCTTTTCCATTCTACTTAGCAACATCTTTTTGATCTTATGATATTACAAATTCATGTTTTTCTTGACAAAATTCAGGTACCTATTTGGACTTGTTTGCTCTCTTATGTAAATGCTATGTTTGTTACCATGTTTGTGACCAAAGTCTAATAAACTCCTATTAAATATTAGTTAGTCAAATTAATAGATAGGAAGCTTATAACATGAACATTTATAAATGAGTGTGTCTTTAATTAACAGAACCTCATAAAACTCATGTGATAAACTTGTTTCTGGGCTTTGCTTTCAAACTTCTTGAGATTAATCAGTGCTGATAATTTCTTGAAGCTAAATTGTACTCCATTGATAAGCTGATACTGCAGAGCTTTCAGGATTTCTCTGTATGGGAAAGATGAAAATGTTGAGTTGGAGAGGGAACATGCCGAGGTCTCATTTTCTGTACACTATGACCTTCTAGCTCACCGTTCTGGTGGAAAGTGTAAAAGATTGCTGGTAATACATGTGGCAGTGAAAAGGCTCACTACAGTGGCAGGAAGTAAGTGAAGGCAGGTTCTTGTTGCATCAGGTCTCTCCTGTGATTTGTCTGCTTTGCATAGAGGAGTTCAATGTGTAGTGCTGACATTCATGTTTGTACCTGTCATCAGAGCAAAAGTGAGAATCCTCAGCTCTGCTGCCCCATGTTTGTACATGTCACCAGTGAAAAAATGATGGTCCTCAGTTCTGCTGTCCATGGCTGCCACAGAGCCTCCTTTGGACTCCTGACACATGTCCAGCCCAGGGTTAATTTCAGATTGCTCCAAGTTATGGCACCAACTTTGCTGTCACATGTCTGGCCTGGCGTCCGGTAGCACAAGGCAGGGACAGTGACATCACTGAGGAGGGACACTGACCTCACTGAGGACGAACAGTAATCTTGCTGAGGATGCACAGTCGAAAGCAGGGCAGCTTGGTGACCGTGGCACGTTATATCAACACTAGGCAAAAGCAGGACAACAAGTCAGGTCTAATGTCAAACTAGGACCAGTCAGCAAGTCAGGGTCAGGGAGGGCAACTAAGGACATAGTGACATAGCTTGGACTGCAGCAAAGGCCTGTGGGTACAGGGAGCCCCTCAGCCATGGGGAGAAGGCCAATGGTGGCCAGTCAGTTTGTGATCTCAGATGCTGTTGACCAAAGTTCAGTTTTTAAGTCACTTTATCTTGAGTCCTTGATATTAAGGTGATGGGTTAGTGAGGGGAAAACAAAGCTTTGTGCAATCAGACACCCTCGCCTTGCTCAGCCTACCAGATCCCCAGTATGTGCCAGGTTCTGCCTTCTGGTCAGCAGAACCTTTCCTCCCAAGAGGCCTGGTGGTGCCTTCACAGGCTAGTGCTGTCATCCATGGCTTCATCTGGCTACCAGAACCATCTTGCTATCTAAGTCTTGATTTTCAACTTCTTCCTGCAATGACCAATCTATTGAAATGCATTTAGAAATTAAGGTGGAGAGACAGAAAAAGGAAAAAAAAAAAGTTGAAATGAGAAAGATAAAAATGGGAAGGGAAGAAAATGATCAGGGAAACTAGGATCTCAGTTTCCTTCTGCTAGACACTAAAGTAAAGCTTTTGAAGTGTTATATTTTCAAATGTGCCTGGGATCACTCTGTTGAAGCTGCTATCACCTGCTTTTTAGTTGTGAGGTTGAGTCTTAAGTTGAATGCCTGCTCTACCAAATCCAATCATCAAGGCAAAATACTTTACCTGCTGTAGTTAAATCTCATTATTTTTTAAGCCCATCTCCTGATTTTTGAAGCCTGACTCATGGTTTCTGTGGAAAACTTCGGCTTGGCAAATGCTGAAAGCAGTGGGAGTATTTGCAGCTTGAAGGCACTGTTCAGCGAGAGGAAGGGTGGAGGAATCTGCCCCTCAGCAATTAGTAGAATCGCTTTCTACGAAAGGACGTGTCATTTGGTAGGTTATTTTAGCATGCTGTACAGATGCAGATTATTTTTTAGAATTTTTAATTGGTGATACCATAGCAACTTTATACAATGAAAAACAGTCCAGGCCAGATTGTGCCTGACAACCACCCGCCTGTTTGGGGGTGGCATAAAGCTGTACCGACCCAGGAGGACTTTGGGAGGCTCTTGATGCTCTCAGTCTTGGTGTGGAAAGCTGTCAGATAGGTGAAATGGGTTCCTAACCCCATAGCTAGAGGGGACAGGTCCACTGCCTTGTCTCCCTACAGGCTTTCCTGCATCCTTTGGAATCAGTCAAGTTGTTGAAGCTAAAACCTCAAGATGTCAGAAAACGATATAAATTCCAGGGTTCTGACAGATATTTACGCTCTGTGAATCAGAGATGGGAGAATGTCTGAAGAAGCAGTGCAGGGCAGAAATGCATGTAACAGACTGCTTGGTTTCTAGGCCTCCTAATGCTGCCGCAGTCAACAGTTTTCTTTCAGCTGTCAGTGAGAACTAGGCTTTTCCTCTGTGCATCCATCTTAAACATTGTCTGCCCTTTTGGGAATAAAAATCTAGATGGGATATGTTCAGTGCTGACCCTGCTTCCCTTAGTATCAGTCTGACAATGAGGGGCAGAGAAGAGTGTTACCAGTTCCCTTGATGTAGGTACTTTGGTGTTCTCTCCTTACCCAGAGGACTGTTTTTCATACCTGAACATCACTTCAGATGCAAGTAGAGTTCAAGTGAGATAAAGAGGCCATATTCAACTCCGTGTAGTATTGTGCTTTCATGTATGAAGTCTTTGCTTTTCTGTCATGTCTTAGACACGTATATATGTATGTATCCATATGACTGTGAGATGTTTTGAAGTCATTGATAGAAATGAAAATGGACAGTGCTTGACTGGGTGAATTGGCTAGGGACCAGCATGAAGAGGCTAAATGGATGAAGTGGACAGAATGGATGTAAGTGTGAGGCAGTATGTGAAAGTGGGGGATCTTGGCTAAAAGATGGAGAATAGATGAATCGTGAGAGCATTGTGGTTCCCAGCCCACCTAGGGTATATGAGAGCAGCCAATGTCATTCACTGAGAAACAGTGATGGGAAAAAAAGAGACTTGGGAAGGCGAGGGGCTTTTAAGGGAAAGTAAGATGTGATCCTTACACTGCAATAGGTAGTTAGGATAAGAGAGGATTAAAGCAGTGCTGTGTAGGTACTGTTTATTGTGGACACATATTACAGCAAAAGCTGTCTCTCAGTGAATTTAGTCTTGACCTGGAGACAAAATTCAACACGTGATTAAATTGTACCAAATCTGTGAAGAACAGTTACACTTGGGAAGGAAGATAGTAATGAGAGAGAGAGAGATTTTACAAACTATGCAGAAGAGATACTTTACAGACCATGAATGGAAAGAACTGAAACTGATCTAGGTAGTGGAGATGTGAGGAAAGTACCTGACACAGATTTCCCCCTTTCTGTGTGGAAGAAAAAGGAGAGGCATGGAAAGAAGGCCACTTAGGTCGATAGTATCATTCTTCCTTCTGCAAGGCTTCCAGCAGCCCTCTGTTGTATGCAAACAGGTGTATGGGAAAGGAGCTAGAAGGAAGAGCAAGTCCAACACTTGGGAGCTGTCTGCTTCATTCTCAATGTAAATTCATAAAAAAGCTAACATGGAACATCG
Source organism: Antrostomus carolinensis (assembly GCF_000700745.2). Lineage (NCBI taxonomy): Eukaryota > Metazoa > Chordata > Aves > Caprimulgiformes > Caprimulgidae > Antrostomus > Antrostomus carolinensis. The sequence goes on along the minus strand of NW_010297613.1, from coordinate 36,781 downwards.
ATGGGCTAAATACTCATGCTCAAACATTTTCCCATCCTTGTGGATAGCCCTGTGGGCCTGGTCATTCCCTGGAGATATACACAAATTGGCTTCAAAAATACAGCAAAAGAGGAATGCTGCTGAGTATCCCTTCATTCAAACCACCTCCCATGGGATTTTCAATGGAAGAAAGCAATCTGACTGTGGGAAATTAAACATTCTTGAAGCTATGAGCAGAATTTTTCGTGCGCTAATGCTGTCACAGTAGAAAAACACCTGAAAATGCCGCCAGGGGTCTTTTAATAACTAATTTTAATGGATTTTTCCTTTGAAGATGGAAGAATATACTGTGTCTGTGTATATGTATTTTATTATTAATCTATAAGAATTTAGCATTAATAATCTATCTTAAAAAATCTACCAAAGACTAATCGGATGTATTTTTGTTAGTTTCTGCTAGCTATGAAAATGAGGTTCTGCATTTTGAACAGTGGTCTATAAATCATGGAAATGTTTCCTTTTTAATTAGGGAGATATTAAATACTGATCCCCATTTTACTAATGTAGTCAATGAATACATCACTGCTGGAAAGTTACATTTAAAAGTATGGTCATGTCATCTATTTTTTTTACCACATTCATAATCATGAGTTGAATTTTTCTCTCAACATTAAATTGTTTTTAATGAGAAGCTAAATAGGAAATAAATACTGTGAAACTAAAGCTTATATATTTACTTCTGCATAATACTGTGCTTTCCAAATCCCTTCTCTGATTTATTAAACTGTAGATAACTCTTCCCCTTTAAGAGTAATCTTAGCTTGATTGAAATCTTTGTATCAGTTTATGATAAAAGATTATCAGAAAGTTACCATTTTTTTAAGAATGGTATTACTTCATCTTTCATAGATACTAATTAAACAACTCAGGCTTACGTCAGTGCCAAGATTCATGTCAGCAGTTAGTGCAACTTGTTATTGTAAGATTAGTTCTGACACATTCCTTCCAGCACAGCAAGCAGTGGGATCCTGTGCAGCACTGGGAAGGAGTCATCTCTCTAGAGACTGCCGGTAGGTATCCAATAGGAAGGGAGACTGCTTTCTTTAACAAGATTAAAAACTCTCTGCTGACATACTCCCTAACTGAATCATCTTGAACTGTAAGTCTCACCACGCAGAGGGAGTGAAGGCATCACTCATCACCCAGTCTTCTCCCTTTAAGACACTGTTAGGCCATTTGTATTGTAACATCTATACACTGTGCCCAACGCATGGCTGCGGGGCTGGCTTAGGGAGCCTTCTCTAGTCTGGTCAGAGATCATTCACAACTACAATAATCGGCAATGATTTCTTGTCTACAAGAACATCGAATGAGACTTGCTACTTTGAGCAATTACTTGCTGTGAAAGAGATGTAAGGGAGAGAGATGACCTTATTCTGCTCAGCTGGCATGTACGCTGCTGATTCAGGGGCATTCACTGGGCTCTGCTTCAAGGGGTTCTGGTAGTGGTGTCAGTGTCTAAACGTTACCATTTGAGTTAGCTGAGGTACCATTACTTCAGTGCCCAATACATAACTAAGTAGAAAAGATGAGCTGAAAAGCTAAAAATATGCTTTAAACTAAGCACATGTAGTTTCAGCAAATACAATGAAAATTGGGGAAGTAATGCCAGCTCATACACTTTGCTGAATTCATTGCATAGTCTTTGTCCAATCCACAAATGTTATGCCAATATGCAGACACTGGTATTTTAAGAGCAGTGCAAAATGTTGCATCTGCTTAGTAGAGCTCATCCTCAAAAGAATTGCTTTAATTGTTCAGATTCACAGGGATTCTGTTACAATGCCTTTTGGGTATCAATTCATTTTACTCTGAATGCTTGTGAAGTTGTAGAGTATGGTGACAGGGAGATACAGATAGACGATGCTTCAACGCCATACGGAGACTGCTTGTCCAGCAGCGTGCTGTGAACCTGTATCTATCCTGTTTCACAACATGTTAAGACCTAGATTTTTCAGAATGGTGTAAGCATTTGTGTGCCCAGTTGGCATGTGCAGTTGCCATGAGTATGTGTGCAGCTGTAATAAAATGTAAATGTAAGGGATGGAATACATATCTAGTGGCCTGTATGCTTGAAGTGATTCAGTGAGTAATGCACTCACGCAAAATTGGATCTTAAGCATATTGCAGTTCTTAAAACCAGTCTAGCTGAAAACTTGGATCCTCACAAGAACTGAGGCATACACTAGTGTGCTGTTTATGCTACATATTTTTCTTTCTTTTTCTTTTTTAAATTTAATTTCTCCTAATGAGGTACCATTTATTTTTAAAAAGGCACTGCATATCCACAATCAGAAAGTCATTAAACAGGCAAGCCTTCTTTATCCTCCTGTTTGCTGCACTAACTTGAAGTGAGTATTTGAAACCTGGCTCCCAGTTCAGGTAGCTGATGATGAATTTGGACCTCAGCATTAATTTGAAGAAGAAAATCACTATAATACAAAGTGGACTGACTGATCCAGGAGTTTCATCAGATTATACAGTGCTAGAAGGTACATTTAGACCCTGCAATCTGTAATCAAGTGCTACTTGGAATCAAGCGTATCATTCAGATACTGTCTTTGGCCCTGTGTTTAAATACATACTGGAAAAGCAGATAAGATCAAATGCCAAGATATATATCTTCCAGGTGGTGTGCGTGTATAGCTGTTCTGAGCATGCTAGTGCATGGAAAAGAGGTATAAATATGAGAGATGAGAGAACAATTTGTAATTTCTGTCTTCCTCATATACTGAACATCAAGTGGGAGACCAAAGCAACTTTACAGAAAGCAAAGCTGTGAAGCGTGATGGTACTTTTTTGTTTTGTCACATGTGCTGCATAAATGACATACTAGTCCAAATAGTATCTTATTTGAAGAACCTAAGCCTGCATAACTTCTAGTAGACTAATGAAGATTTGGGCTCATAGATGGATGCATGAAAGCCTTGAGTTTTCTAAACATCCTGGACTGGAGGGTGCTTCTTAGTAACAGCTCCTGAAGTGAGCAGATACAGTAGTCCTGAGTGGGTGCATCAATCATCATTTTTGCCATTATCCATCCAAAAAAAGAGGAGTGTTGTGATATTCTTTGCTGGTTTTAAATCTGCAAATGTGGAAGAAACCTATATCCCCCAAAAGTCCTGGTTTTTTATACTGAAAAATGCTGAATTCCTACCCTAAAGAGAACTTTCCATTGTTAAATAGAGTAGAAATGGGATTCTTTATGAACTTAAAGGGGACCACAGCTCTACAATTTTTTTTTAGGAAAGATCTCAAATATTATCGTAAAGATCACCTGGACAGTTTGGAGGGTTTTTTTGTTTGGGTTTTTTTGTGTGTGGTTTTTTTTTTTAAGGTGGAGAGAAATAATTTTAGTTTATTCCCAGCTGATTCCAAGACTCAAGTCAAGAACTCACACTGCATTAGTACATGAGGCACTGTTACTGGAGACAAAGGCAATTGAGAGCACAACTTTAAGCTCTTTAAGAATTTTTCAGAGATTTAAATTTGTTTGTTTCTTTGATTTATTTAATCTGAGGTCTGCATGTCGTAGCTCAGACAGGACATCTTTACATGCAGAATAATATCCCAGGGTTATGGGAGAAAGGGTGCTAAGAAAGGCTCTTATATCAAAAGAAAAGGGCATAACAAAGAGAAATTAGTCTCATTAATATATGGGAAAGAGGTAGGAAAATTAATGATGACTCAGAAATTGCTGAGATGAAGTTTGAAGTTTCTTCCTTCAGGCATTTTTGAGTTGTGAATGTATAAGCATTTTGTGTAGAACATATGGAAGAAACAAAGATTTTATTTCCACTTGCATAACTTGTAAACTGTTAAGTTTGTAAGAAAGGAAAGGAAAGGGGAAAAACAAAAAAGGAGAAAGGAAAAAAGGAAAAAGCAAAAAGGAAAGGAAAAAACCAAGTTTGGCTGAGACCAAGAGTGAAGCATTTATATTCAAAAGAAATAAATTTTGTTGTTGTTGTTGCTTTGGTAGAGTATTTTAGAATGACTTGTGAGTAACTAAGAAGGGGAATTTGAATGGGAAGCAGAACGCCGCCTTCACAGGTAACCAACCAACACATACACACAGATAGAAGATTCTTGGTGCATGTGAGTTCCTTAATTTAAACTTAAGAAGTAACTGCTTAAATTAACTGCAATTTCAAATACATAATATACATACACTATAATACTGGGAATGGTGATATCAGAGTGCTTTTTAAAGTGCACACCACTATTTAGTCTGTTCACTATATTGGTATATGACAAGTATTTAGGCTGTTGAGTGTTATTGAAAGCTGACAAAATAACTGGACTTCCACCAGAAAGAAATAATTAATTCTTTTCCCACAGCAGGCATTGTTGTTAACTATTCCAGAACAGTAACTGTTAAAGCGTTCAGTTGCAGAGATACTCTAATGAAGACAGAAGGTTTATATAGGCTTGGCTAGTCCCCATGGTAACAGCCTTTCTACTGGGTTACCATAGGAATTGTCAAAGCCTTTGTAAGCCTCCTTTAATAGAGCATATACGCTTTCCAGGCAGACTGGAATATCTGCAAGAGGATACACCTCCTGTTGTTAAATATAAATATAAACAGATTTTGTTTTGGAGTGGTACTCATCTCTGTTTAACTAGCTATGCTATTCTTTACGTTAGAGTTATATTAAACATTGGAGTCACCTGTGATATAGGAAAACATGTGAGAGCTGAATGGTTTTACAAACAAGGCAACACATATATGTTGGTACCTAACCTGCAGGGAACTGCAAGCAAAAATACTGCTCTATAGAGCGTTTCTGACATAGCCCAAACATCGCAGTACATTGCCCTTTCACCTTCCTGTGGATGCTGTGGAGCTTTAGTCAGTCTGAAGCTTTGCTCGACAAAAGTTATACAACAGGAAACAAACAAGCAAGAAATTGAGCCAAAGGAAAAAAACAGAAACCCCAGCTGAATGAAAGATCAGAAAGCAAACCAGTGAGTGACTTCAGCTCTGTAAGTCTTCCAAGACAGTTGTTATTTTGAACTTCTACATAATGTTCCTTGAAACTTACCTGGGCGCAGTAGTAGTAGTTTCTTAGATAACTAGTTAGGAATTGCAGTTTCACATCCTTGATCCTGAAGCTTTGTAAGAACAGGGAAATATGGTGGAGAACTGCAGATTGTGAGAGAACCATGCACCTACCTGCTAGTCTTTTCATCATAGGCTTCATTTTATTCAGAAGACCTTGATAAATGAAAAATTTTAATATAATTTTGGTTCTGTTTAAGCTCCCAGGACTAACACAGTGTTCTCCATACAGAGGAATGACATTAATAAGGCGACTTGTAAAGGAAATCTAGCCAACATCTTCAGGGCTTGTTATTTTTCCAAACAAATAGCTTTCTACAAGACTTTCTACTGTAAAGCTGACAGCATCATAATGCTTTTATATTCTACTTTCCAGCTGGCTAAATTTCATTATACAGTTTGGGCTTATAAATCAGTGGAGCTGAATTGAAGGAAATGGTCTTATAGGACAACACTAGCAGAGAATTTGGCCCTTGAATTCCAGTTACCAAGATACCAGCTTCAGCACATGTAAAGATCTCTGTGAAAAGCAGTGGGACTACTTACATGCTTTGGTTAGGCATGTTCTTCCTTGTGTTACCATAGAAAGAATTCTGACTGGAGAAAAAAAAAAAAAAAAGATTTTGGAATTACCTGAAAATGTATTTGTTTTAAAATTGATAATTGCAACTGCAGATGTCAAAATTGCTATATACTGTGGCACAGATAGTATGTTTACACAAATAGTATGGCAAGACATACATCATACGTTACTCCATTCTAGAGCTGGTAAAAAGGCAATATGTTCTTCCAGGAAAATATTTGAATGAAGACAGAAATGTCATTGAAGACATTTTTGGACATGTTAGTCCAAGGGTAATCTCTCTAGTTATCCAAAAACAGGCAGTGAAAATCTGTGGATAGTAGTCATCCAGAAGTGATCTGTGAGAGAGAGGTCTATTTGCAGGGAAAGGGGATGAGAAAAAAGAGAGGAGTTGTAGAGGAGTTAATAAGGGATTCTTTCGTGCAGTGATAATTTAAAGGCTGCTTTAATTGTCCTCTGCCAGTTATGAGTTGCACTTACACAGAAGTTGATCCCATATTTTTGGTTCCATTTTAGGAACTGACAGAAGTCACAAAGATGGTATCTGGAGCAGCAAGAGAGATAGGATTATGTAGAGTATGACAGTATGAGTGCTCTCCAATGTGGTCTCCCACTAAAAATGTAGAATGCTTACTATTTTTGGAGGTCTGACTTCCCTAGCCACGCATTGTCTTGCCAGAGTGGATAGTTGCAGGACTACCTGAAAAGGAGGTCTAAAAATAAAGCCATGACTAATTCATTGTGTGGTTCAACTAGTTATGTGTCCACCAAATGGAACAATGCAGCTCTAATTTCAGACATTTTATTCTTTGACCATGAGAACAAGGAGGATGATGTGGCCCAGATAACATTCCTTAACTCACTATTATTATACAACCTCTAAAAGGCCTTGTAAAAATGGCTCTACTTGTAGGCTTTCTGTAAGAGTGCACTCAGTATGCAAACTGCCCCTATTTACCCTGCTCTTTGTCACTGGAAAGTCCTTCAGATCATGGAAATGTCACTGAAGCTTTTTGGAGGTGAGAAATCCACCATGGTTTGTGACTTGTGTTTTTTGAGGCTGTGTGGTTGCAATTTTTCCTAAGTGTGTCAGCTTGTGAAGAATCTACTGCGCTCACTGCAGCCTCCCAATGAAGTAGCCAATATGTTTTGTATGATTTTATGTTTGCATAAGATATCACTGACAATCAGATTGTGTTCTTGTGCAGAACATGGCACATGAACAATTCGGCAGGGTGTGCAGGGCATGGGCATGCACCACAGGTGCAGGGCATGCACCACGTCTGCCCCATTATTGAAGATGCTAAAATGAGTGAGGGTATTGTGAATATAATTGACAATTTTATGGCAACAGGAGCTCATTCTAAACTCCACTTGTAGACTATCTGCTGACAGATGCACTCTCTTTTTCAAGGGGCAAGAGACTGGGCATAGCATTTCTGTTCTGGTGTCTGTCTCTATCTGCCCTTGGTCCCACTTTTATCCACACTCCTTTGTCGCCTCCCCATCTTGTGTTTCTTGTTTTGTCCTGCAGTGCCAGGGGTCTGGATCAGGCCTTACAAAGGGCTGGAAGATGCATCACTCTCTAGTTGTCTCTCTAGTGGTTTTTTGTTGGTGTTTTGTTTTTTGTTTTGGTTTGTTTTTTTTCAGCAGGTGTTTCCATCTGTGTATCTTGCTTTCCTTTCCTCACAAATATGAGTATACGTATGCAGTACAGTACACTATCTTTGTCTTTCTCATCTGGAGGATCACTTCTCCCTCTGACCATTCTCAGGCACGTATAATCCCACTTACACAGACATGTTTGCTGTAAAGCCAGGCCAGTGGGGCCACCTATCCTAGGCAACAGAAGTAAAGAGAAGACAAATGTACTGGAGTCTCTTTGGTTCCTGTTGCTGTCTATTCTGCTCAGGCTAAGGGCTGAAGTAACAAAGTGGTGCCATGGCTGGATACAGGTTGTTTGGAAGGACAGGCTGGGAAGGCAAGGATGGGCAGCTGTCCTTCATGTGAGACAGCAGTGGGAATGCATGGGCTTTGCCTTGGAATGGGTCATGAGCCAGTCAAGAACTTAGAGGTTAGGATTAGAGGTCAGAGAGATGTGGGCAGTGTTGCAACGGGTGTCTGCTACTGACTGCTTGCCAGGAAGACATAGATGATGCCTTCTTCAGACAACAGGAAGACAAGTCTTGTACACAGGCCCTCGTGTTCACAGGGAACTTCAGCCACCACAAAATCTGCTGGAGGGACAACAGAGAAGGGCACAAATTATCCAGGATGTTTCTGAAGTGCATTAATGGCAGCTTTCTAACACAGGTGATTGAGGAGATGACAAGGGGATGCACTCTGCTGTACATTGTACTTACAAACAAGAAAGAACTGGTTGAGAATGTAAAGCTCAGGGGCAGCTTCCTCTCATTGTTTCCCAATGAAAGGACAAGAGGCAATGGGCACAAATTGTAATACAAGAAATTCCATTTAAACATAAGAAAATGTTTGGACTTTTTTACTGTGGGCATGGTCAAACACTGGGACAGGTTGCCGAGAAAGCTGGAGTCTCCATCTTTGGAGATATACAAAACCTGACCAGACACAGCTGTGAGCAACCTGCTGTAATTGACTCCGCTTTAAACAGGATGGGTAGACTAGATGATCCGAAGAGGTTCCTTCTGCCCTCAGCTGTTCTGTGATTCTAATTTTGTAATGTAAGAGACACAGTAGAAAGACTCAGATGAGGATGGAGGAGAAAAGGGAAAATGGGGATTGTATTGGATCCAGCACTGCAGTAGAAGGAAGCACATATCAATTTGGAAGTAAAAGCAGAAAAGCAATGAAATGGGAAGAAGTAAGAATGTCCTAGCCTGCAGCCCACCCGTTTTAAGGGGTGAGACGTTAGCTAGCAGCTCTTTTCCAACAGGAAATGTGACATAACTGGATTGGAAGGAGGTAATGAGCAGGTGCCAGCCCAGGGAGGGTACTGTTCTGCTGTGTTGTGTGCTGTCCTCAGCAGATGATTCCTACCTTGTTCTCCACATGGTTCATCATGTTCCTTGTGTGCTGTATGGACTGGTAGGACTTAATGTTTTTTCCATGCTCCCCACACCTCTCTTGCTTTGGAACTACTGTGAAATTATGGCCCTATGATGGCACCTCCTCTCCTCATCGTGACCTGACAGCATTGTACAGCTGACCCCAGTATCTGCTGGACTGCAGAAGCACTAAGTAGCCACGTGTGGTACAGCACTAGAGGAACTTACTCCCTTTGCTTCTGTGCCTGTGCCCACTTCTTTGGATTGGTATGACAATGCCTTTTTGTCATCTTAAAGACTACATACTTTGTTGATGTTGGTTGAATGCGTGAGGCTTGAGCTGGTTTAATGTTCATGGATAAATTTTAACTTCAGAGATAACATGTCTTAAACAAAGAAAAATAAAAACCATCTGAACATGATTATATCCCTGTTTGGAAAAGCCTGGGCAACGAAGCCTAGGCTAATGAGGAAAAGAGGTCACTGAAGAAATACTGCAACCTACAGCATGAATGGGAGGAGGGTTGAGGTATCTGACATGTAGGAGCTGTTGACAAGGAAAACTGAAGGCTTTTTAAAGGAAAGAGAAATCATGTCAAGGAATTTCTGCCCGCTGCGTCACAGGTAACTTTCTGAAAAAGCTAAAGCAGTGCCACAGAAAAGGCCTCAGGGGGACACCAGCAGCTCCAACTTGCATGCCTGGAGGAAGTGATTAGCATTAGATGCTGTTAAAGAAACTACATTCTGTTTTTCTTGCTGGAAGTGAAACATTAATGCCAAGAATCAAGTAGAAAGGCAGGGAAGTAGCTTGTTTGTAGGTTTAAAAACTCAGAAGATTTAACACCTGGAGAATGAGGGGAGGACTCTAACAATCAAGACAGCAGCATAGAACTGAGAGTTGAAGGGAAGGGAGGCCTAAGGTTTTTTTAGTTCATTCAGTTTTGTTTGTTTAAGATATTTCAGCAGCTGAACAGCCTGTAGAGCAGCCTTGAGTGCCAATGTGCATAAGTCTTATTTGATTTTTGTGGAAGTGTTCTTGTGAATACACTCACTCATGTACTTGATTGGGATGCATTCTTGAAATCATCATTCCTTCATTCAGTTAATGCCTATTTCTTAAAATATTAAGAAATTACATACAGAAAATACCAACAATGTAAAATGGGTGTATGTGCTATGAGAGAAAGGGCAGTTAAGCTGTCAGCCAAGCTCTAGTGTAAAGAGGTAGAGTCCTGTGGGTGCCAAAGGAGCTGTTGAATAGAACTGTGCCAGCGAAGAGACTGGAGAATTTACCCTGTACATACAAAGATGATCTTTCTTTCTGACCACAGTTAGTCTGTTGACAGCTTTCAAGATCACAGTAGACATGAGGAAGAAATAATTTCAAAAGATCCCAGAAATGCTGAGTTGAAAGCAAGGAAGTGAATGTTTATGAGAAACATTTATGAAAATATTAACTTTCGGCATTGTAGGCATCCATTTCAAGCTGAATGGGAGGGGTGGGGTTTAAAATCATAAGGGACCCTTTAAAAATTCATGCCAAGATATAGCCTAGTAGGAGCAACAGATTACTGAAAAATATTCCTGAGAGTATTGGTTGTGGTGTCCTTGTTTCTCATATTTAGTAGGAATGGTAAAGAAGACACAATCTGAAAAATGTACTCACCCTAATATGTCAGCAGTTTTTTATTTTATTATTAGTTGGTCAAATAATGCAGCCCTAGTGAAATATTTTTCTCAGTTTTTTTCTCTATGCTGGAAGTGTTGACTGAGCAAGGAAAATTAAAATCAGAAGTAACAACTTAAAGAAAAAAGTCTGCAGTCCCTGTTATGTAACAGAGACTAAGTACACATGGACTGTATATGTTTATTGCATATGATAGTTGGGAAATTTATTTTCAAGAGAAGGAAAATATTACTAAGAGCTGTAGAAGATTCTGACATTGTAATTTCAACCTCTGCCTTTTTCTTCACACTTCCAAGTTTATAAATGTTGCTTTTCTTCATTTTTCTATCCTAATACTGTTATGTAGTGGTGACATTGCAGAATGGAGGTCTCAGAGACAATGTTGGCCAAAACAAGAACACTATTGGTTATTCATTGTAAAGGCCATATGAAGAAGTTGAGACTATTTAGCTCTCCTATTTTGGAAGAGAGAAAATAAAGGCCATGCTCTTTGAAGGACTTTGTAACTTTTCATATACATATGCATATAATTTTCCAGATGCATGCTTTTTTTCCCTCAGCAGAACTGCCACATGTCTGACACTGTGAGCCTGAGGATAAGGCAGCAAAAACTCCACCAAAGGCTACACCTTGTAGCAATAATTTTGTGTTGTAACTTTTTACATATTGTAAAAGACTTCCTGTAAATTCTTACTTTTCTAACTTAAGCTTTTATCTTAAATGTTTTAGAGTTCTTGTGCATTCATGTATATCTTATTATCTTGATACTTCATTACATCTACAATTCATGTTTTGTATGACCTTGTTCTGCTGAACCTCGTATGTGTGCTTGCCCCCCATACCTCTACTGCAAAGGATTCTGTTGAGATCCCCACCAGCTAGGAAGCATTTAAAACTGCTTTTTAGTTTTAATATATGATTTCACTGTATGTTGTAGTCCTTGAGTATTTAAAATGCTTCACCCAAAAAGTGAGTTAGAAGAATGGGAAATCAGAGATAATTTTGGATCAATTTGGTGTCTAAATCAGATAGTTACAAGTTTTGTGAGTGCAAATTATAAGTATGGGCTTTGAGACTGAAACTACTACCTTCTACCTCCTGAGCAAAGATCAGTAAAATTAATTTTAATTGGTGATTTTTCTACCATCTAGGCAGAAGAATGTGACCAAATAGAGGAAAAAGATCTAGGACTGAATTTTGCAAAACTAGACTGATACATTGATCATACTGTCAGCAAGCGTTGCTAAACATAACCATTCACTTCTTCAGTTTTAGGTTTACCAACATTAAAGAAACACATTAAAAAATCATGGGCACTTCAGCATCTGGTAGCCTGTGTTTTTATGTTTCAGAATAGTATTGCTGACATGCAATCATAATAAAGTTACATCTCGTATAACTGGTAGACATTTTGTGTCTTTACTGGTCCCGGATACACAATAGTGCAACCAATCTTAGTATTTTGCACTAAAATATTATAGGTTGAATCTACTTTATATTTTTGTTCTTTTCTAAAATTCTAATTGTGTGAAAGAGCCTTGAAAGTGACTCCAGATTTGGCAGGGGCTTTCAAAACAAGGCAGTCTTGATGAATTTATAATGACTTGTAGTGCCCAATATGTGAACAAACAGATGTGCTGGTTTAACCACAGTAGGACCATGCGGTCCTGCACTCACTCCCCCCACCAAGTGAGATGGGAAGGGAATCACAACAAAGGGGCCACGGATTAGGATGGGGACTGGGACAGCTCACTCACCAGTTATGGTCACAGGCCAAACAGACTCAACCTGGGGAAGAAAAATCAGTTTAATTCTTTACCATTCATCTGAGTAGCACAGTGAGACATAACAACCACATCTTAAGACACCTTCCCCCCACCCCTCCCTTCTTCCTGGGCTTAAATCACTTTGCTACTGATTTCTCTACCTTCCCCTGGCAGCAGCACAGGGGACAGGGAATAGGAGTTGCAGTCAGTTCACCTCTGCCGTCCAGGAACAAGATGTTCCAAAGCGAGTTTCCCATGGAGTAATGGACCTCTTTGGGCACAGCTCCTGGCTCCAGCATGGGGACGTCCATGGGCTGCAGATGGGTCTCTGGTCCAGCACACCTCCTCACCCCGTGGCTCTGGGGGTCCACCCCCACTTTGGCATTGAGCGTCTCTTGGAGTCTCAATTCCAATCACACTTGCCCTCAGCTTAGCTTTCCTCCTCCAGCGTGTAGTCCTCCATGGCTTACACATGGGTATCTGCCCCGCTGTTGAAGCTCCATGGGCTGCAGGGGACCTCCTTTGCCTTCTCCTACTCCATGAGGTTGAACTGGGTGAGGTTCTCTGTCCTCCCCCTCCTCCTCCTTCCTCCTGCAATGAAGCTCTCTCTTTGTTTAGGCCGATGATTGTCTTTTGTTCAGGTCAATGGCCTCTCCTCCAGTCTCTCTCCACCTTTTTCTTTTCAAGTCAGTCCTTCCTCTCACAAATATGGATTCACAGAGGCGTTTCTCTAGTGCTAATTGGCTCAGCCTGGGCTGGGGGGTTACACCTTGGAGCCAAGGTAGCTTTTGCTCTTACAAGGTGGCCCCTTCCCTCACTATGCCCCACCCCCCACCCCCAAACCCAACAGAACAGAAAACAGTGGTTCATTGACTGTTATTTCCTATGCTTGCCTCTTCTCATGCAATGTGGCTGTGAAACATTTTCATATTGACAATATTGTGTTTTACTTGCATTTTGCAGTCATCTTCCGCATGTGTAAATGGAGCAACAAGTGCAAGATTCCTGCATTTTAAAACGTCAATCATTTCCACAGATGAAATTGTAAAATATAATAATATCATAAAGGAAATAGAAAAATGTGATGAAGGTAAAGGTATGCAAGTAGATAAGAAAATGTGTGTGCCTATTTTTTATGATATTACACATTGCATATGCACACACTCTTTTTGTCAACAAGCGCAGTCCTTTTGAGGTGAAGAGGGCTTTAGACCTAGATAACCACAGAAGTAGAAATGACTAGAGTATGTGCTCAAATCCAGGCTTGGCATAGCACCATGAAATAAATTCATGAATATTGTTCATAATAGCTTGTTGCAATTAGAGATTGGATTTAAGTGTGATGAGTGACATGAGCAGATGACATCAGGGGAAAATAAAAGCTGTTTTGTCAATACTCTTGTTTTCTATCTTGCTACTTGCCATTATAAAGTCCATATTAAGTTAGAAGTTTCCACCTAACAGGAGACAAGACTATGCCTATTACCTGTGCACTCTCTGAAAGCTGTATCTCTCCTATAAACATGTGTTTGTTGTATTCAGAATATTTACGTGTAGTGGTCACCTCTGTATATTCAGTTCTTTGTGTCATATCTCTTGGGAACTGTGGATCTGTAGAGGCGCTTGTCCTTGAGAAAACTGGTGTACTTCATGCAAAATTATACATAACTGAGCCAAAACAACACATGTTTTGTTTTAGTTTCCTGTTTGGGTTCAGTTGTGACTGAAGTTTTCTGCTTGTGCCAGTTACAGTTCACTATGTGTAAGTGTTATATACTGTGCATATGTACCTTCAGTCTTACAGCTTCTGTGGGATGCTCTTTTCTGATAGGGTCATATAGTAGTCTAAAATTTACTAGCAACACAGCATTTAAGACTTTAGACAAGTGTGAAATGAATCTGCTAAAGAGCTTCCCTGTGAACATTTACCATTCAGTTTTCAATGGTGTGCTGCAGGAACCTTTGTTTCTAGGGCTAAGGGCAGAGATCTTTACAGCAAGTCATCTTAAAAAGGGAGGTGGGGAGAAAACAAGAAATTTTCAGCCCTTATAAATTCTCTAATGAATTGGATGAATAGAAATGAAGGCCAGTACTTTCTCATCTATTTTTTAAACTTTATTAATCTGAAATGATTAAAATAAAAACAGTGCAATAAGTTTCAAAAGTAGACCACCTTTCAAATACTAATGTGAATATAAAAGTCAATAGCAGCAAATTGTGTAAATCATGGCAAAACATACGTCATGCTTTAACGTGGTTAACTGAAGCCTGGTGTGCATCAGCAAGCTTTCACAGTTAATTCATATCATTCTAGTAGCACACTTTGAGACTGTTTTGAATGTTTTTAAAGATAATGGTTTAAAACCACCCCATTAAATCCATTATGTTTTTTCTCCACAGGTTAGTTTTATTAGATGATGACTATCCAAAATCTTCCATGAAATTGTGCAATAATATTAAATTATATTAAAGGACTAGATACTATTTCTAGGTATGGTCTGGAGCAAAAACAATGGATAAAAAAGTTGTCTCAGGAGAAGCACAAGGAGAAACTGTCCATCTGAGACACCCCTCTGGGAACAGTTTATCTGCTTTTCCTCCTTATTCTGCCTTTGTGATAGGAGTATAGTGATGTGATCCCACCCTAAAAAGGTGAGCATTCTCTATAGACATCTTATCAGCTCAGCAGGATGCGTGCATGTATTGTGGGCTGCCTGGGACAGAGTGTCCTGATTTTACTAGGATAATTTTCTTCTTAGTAACTAGAATAGCTGTGTTTTAGTTTCAGTGTGGGATTTGTTGAGAAGAACACTGATAACATCCTAATGTTATTAGTTGCTGCTGGAGCCCAAGGTGATCGTGTTTGGCTAGTTTGCAGGTGTAAAGGACTGGGAGGGAGGAAGCATAATAATTAGCAAAACCCAAAACTGACATTTGGATGTGCCAATTCCATATTGTATCATATCGTAGCATATCATATCGTATCATATTCAGTGTAGTAACCAGGGCTGACTGGAAAACAGGGGTATTCTTTTGGGAATCACTTGGGCTCTCTTTTCCAGGGTTTAGGTTTCGGGACTGTCTCTGCTCTGGGACCTCTGGCTGGCACAGGCTGGGCATTAGTTGGCAGGTGGTGAGCTACTGCACTGTGTATCACTCAGTTGTATATTCTGTTATTACTGTTATTATTATTTTATTTCAATTAGTAAATTGTTTTTATCTCAACCCATGAGTTTTCTTACTTTTACCCTTCCAATTCCCTCCCTTACTCCCTGGGGGTGGAGAGGGAGAGTGAGAGAGTGACGGTGTTTAACTGCCAGCCAAACCACCACACAGAGCAATGATTCCATGCACTTGTCAGGGGAAGGGGACCAGAAATTTTGAGCAGAATGTTTCTCAGTGAGAAAATGCCAGTTAATTCAGTTACAAATTTTCTGGGGGAATGTGTCAGGATATACTGTACTTTGTTTGTTTTGCTTTCAATCAAAACAAAGATTTTTGATAACTTTTTTATAATCTTGTCATGACAGAATATTTGCATGTTTCATTTTGGAACAACATTTCATTCTAGATTGTGTTTCATATTATAAATTAGGCAAAAAAAAAAAAAAAAACAAAAAACTTTTCATCTAAGTTGACCTTAAGTGAATTAAAAAAATGTTGTAAGGGAAACATTTAGTTTGTTTCAGTTTAGAAGAGAGGAAATGTTAAAAAGTTAGAGTTTTCCAGGAAACAAAAATTCTGCTTTCTGAAAAGTATGTGACAGAAGTCCATCATTCATCATTTAAAAATGAAAGTTGCTTAAAAATAATATTCTGCAGTCATCTTCCTTTTGAAATATTACTGCAGAATGTTATTTTTAAGCAATTTTTTAAAATAATTTTGTTTAATTATATGTTTAATTTGTTTTGAAAACTATAAAACTTGCCTCCAACTGAACTTTGTGCCACTGATCATAACTCTCTGGACTTGGCTGTTCAGCCACTTTCAATCCACCTCACTGTCCACTTATCTAACCCTTACTATGTCAGCTTGTTTATGAGGTTGTTATAGGAGACTGTGTCAAAGGCCTGAATAAAGCTGAGGTGTTCATTACTCTTTCCATCGTTTGACAGGGTAGTCATTTAATTGTAGGAGGCTATCAGATTTGTTAAGCATGACTTCCACTAGGTAAATCCACGTGGACTACTTTTGATCACCTTCTTGTCCTTTATGCATTTGGAAATGTTTTCCAGGATTAGTTGCTCCATCACGTTCACAGGGACCCATGTGAAGCTGACTGGTCTGTGGTTCCCCAGATCTTTCTTCTTGTCCTTGAAATTACATTTGGTTTCTTTGAAGATAGGAGTGATGATTGATTTATTTTGTATTTTCTTTGCTTCTACATAATCCCTTTTGCCATGAACAGACACTGAGTATTCCCATGTCCATTCATGCCCTTACTAGATGCACAAGTAATGCTTTGGATTTCCTTGACATACACACAGTTGTAGGCTCCTGCTCAAAGCAGTAGGACGTCTAAGAAGCAGAACACTCAGATAGGACCTTTGAAGAGTGTTTTTCTTCATCCTGCTTCTCTTTTTGAGGTACGTCTAGAGCTTATTTAACTTCTGTTACAGACAAGAGAATGAGACTACAGACAAGAGAATGAGACCTAGTGATGCAGGGCTGCTTTTTTTCCTCATTAAAAAACAAAATGAGTTCCCCTGCTTTGGCAGTAGAGGTAAATTACAATTCTGGATGCATTTTCTTGCCACTTCTGATCATGGCTGCTTCTCTGGCTGGGACTATCAGGAAACTGAACACCATAGAAATAGTCTGATGAGAGAATCAGGTGTGAGAGCTTGGATATGTGAGCTACTAAAATAGACTGCCTCAAACATCTTACTGTTTTCCAGATCAAGGAGTAAGTTGGACCTATAGGTGTTCATGACCCAGCCTATGATTGATCTGGATCATCTTTCTGGTTGGGCTTTAAGAACTACATTAATAAAACTGATTTTAACTAGCTCCTATAGTGTAACTGTTCTGTCAGGAGTTCAGTGACATACGCAGCCCCAAAACAACAAGGCTATTTTATTTCTGATGGAGGTAGGTAGAAAGTTTGTTGCTTCATTTGGTACTTTTACCTACATGTTGTCTCTGAAATAATGTTAGCAACCTGGCTGAGGCTGAAGTCTTTGTCAGTGACAGGAAACAATATGAACCACCTTGAAGCTATAGAAAACTCATGCTCATGTGGAAACTTGTAAACATGCAGAACCAGAACACCAAGATATATTTAGATACAACTGTAGAGATAAAAGGACATCAAAAGCCAGACGTGTCCATTAACAGTGAGACATAATTTGATGGAAATTCTTATTTTAATACTTGTGGGAAGATTTAGAAAGAAGAAAATAAGCTGAAAATAGAGTTGTGTTCTTCTAGAGACCACCAGGCTAGATCAGAATAATAAAATATCCTGGATCAACTCATCTGGTACTGAAAACCACATAGTTCTTTTACTCATGGGGAATTTTTAAATACGTGGACATCTGCTGGGTAACAAACATTCAAATTTGGTTCATTAAAGTGCAGTTCTACTCTTTAAAGAGAATATGTGAGAAAAACATCATGTTTGTTGTCTCTCAAAGATCACTGTATCAGATTGTTTCTGCTTACCGGTTAAAAGACGCTTTTTTGACATCAGTTCACAAACTTAGCCTTATTTCCTCAAGGTAGTTGAGTTTTCTGCTTACTAGGCATCGCCATGAGACTTTTCTCCCCATGATACTTTTGCAGCCTGAACTGTAGACAATTCCAAGTAATCAGAAAACATAGCTGTTGGTGAGACAGAAGGAGAAACAGAATCAATTTCTCACTTGTTCTTGCTATCTTTGATCCTCTGGGGCTCACTTTCTCTGTAACTTTAACAAACTCTGATCAACATAAGCAATGAAGGGGACATGGCTGAAGCAGTGCCTTTGCCTGTTGTATTGGAGAGAAGCTTATTTCTTGTCTCATTCTTCTGGAACTTACAGCCTGAGCATAAGTATGAAAAGCTGCCATGAGCTATGGTTTTGTGAATAGCAGTTATACAGTTTGAGGAAGGGATACGGTTGATAATGAAGAAATCTGAATTCTAAACTACAGACCTGAACTAGACCTTAAGAAGATGGTCAGGAGTGAACCATGAAGAAACCTCAATGTTAATATATGATGAGTGAAATGAATTAAAATCAAGTGGTTTACACCTGATTCTACTATACATTCTGTCATTAATGTAATCAGCTCATTGGGCTCTGTTTCTGTCAAAGGCAGGTAGAAGGATGAAAAACACAGGTGGAAAATCACATGAAGAGGTTCAGTATGGAGAAGCTCACAACGAAGTTGCAGCAAATCTCTTAACTTGGAGAGAACAGGGAGGGAGTGAGAAATAAAACACCTAAACCAGAGTAGCCCTGTTTTAGAGTCGAGCAAGGTCACTTTCTAGTAAACACGCAGTTGCTACTAGTGTACGCAAAATTAACAAGTAAAAAAAGTGCTAGAATCTATGCTCAAATTTGGATTGGAGGAAGTAGTATAGTGTCCAGGTAAATAATTTTCCTCTGTAGTTGTCAGACTGGTACCCTCAGGCGCAACTGCATACCTGTATCTGAAGTCTTGTCCTCTTAAAGTGTGGTTTCTGTAGCCCTGTTCCTACAGACAGCAGTGTTTTCTGCTGGAATTAGTGTTACAGATGGCTTCAGGAAGCATCTGTCCCCAGAGCCCTGTTACATGGCTACCATGGGTGCATAGCTCTCTATATGTTATGAATACATTCTCTGCCCTGTATTTATTATCTTCAGAAGAGTAGTCAGTGAATCTGAATTGTAAAGATTTTATGTACTTTTGTACTTTTTCCCCCTAATGTGTATGCTCAGTTATTGCTCCCATCAGTCAAAATAGATACATGACACTTAAAAAAAAAAAAAAGTTTGTGAATCCTCAGTTATCCTCCGAGATAAAATTTTTTATATATTGTGGTGGTTTCACCCACAGCTAAGACCATGTGGTCCTGCACTGACTCTCCCCCACCCGGTGGGATGCAGAGAGAAACACAACAAGGGGGTTGTGGATCGAAATGAAGACAGAGAGGACTCACTCACCAGTTATTGTCACGGGCAAAACAGACTCAACTCAGGGAAGAAAAATCAATTTAATTTGTTACCAATCAATCAGAGTAGGATAGTGTGACATCGTATCTTAAAACACCTTCCCCCCACCCCTCCATTCTTCCTGGATTCAAATTACTTTGCTCCTGATTTCTCCATGTTCTCCCTGCCAGCAACACAAGGAACAGGGAATAGGGGTTTCAGTCAGTTCGCCTATGCTGCTCTTTCTGGCATGAGATCCTTCCCGTGGACTGCAAGAGTCCAGGAATGAGTGTTCCAAAGCGAGCTTCCCATGGAGTCATGGGCCTCTTCGGACACAGCTCCCAGCTCCAGTGTGGGGATATCTGTGGGTTGCAGATGGGTCTCTGGTCCAGCACACCTCCTTCCCCTACCCCCAGCTCTGGCATTGAGCATCTCTGGGGTCTTTTTACTCATCATGAGCTCTCAAAGTCACAACTGCCCTAGGGCACAGCTTCCTGCTCTGGCATGGATTCTGCCATGGCCTACACATGGGTATCTGACATGATGGACTCACAGTGCAGAAGGCTTGCACAGACAAGGAGTCTGTTCTCTGTAGACTTCCTTCATTTGTTACAGAAATTGGAAGATGCACAAGAAATGACCCAGCTGACTGTGGGAGGGTGGAAAACAACTCTCTAAGAAAGTTGGATGCTATTCAGGTAATTGAATTCTATTTGTTGTA
>NW_010297613.1:0-16767 GCF_000700745.2 Antrostomus carolinensis | reverse complement strand
CCCTACACCAAATATTTTATGTACGATCACTTAAAAGTTGTTCTGCTACACTTTACACTCTTGTCTGGGGACCAGAATCCTAATGTTGGATATATAATATGCTATATACCTCTCACCAAGTGCTCTTAAAAATAAGAGTACAAGATATATCAAAATAGTCATTCACATTTACTGAATGTTTTTGTCTTTAATTGCACTTTGCTTCTGCTGTCCCAGTGTACATTGGAGATAGATAGTCAACCCTGCCTCTTCACAGGAAAGCTGCAAAGATAAATTAGTTGACATTTTAAAACATTAACTTTCACTCAGAAGCTACAGTGATGAATACCATTAGTGAGCTTACAGAGAATTAATTTCAAAATATTGTAGATTTCCTCACTGACCAGCTACCCGCTCGTTGACTTTCGAACTGACATAGAAATCCTATTAGCTATTTCAAAATTAATTAGTTCACTTACTCAGCATTATATGAAAGCACAATGGAACTTGGTTAAAGTTACACAGCAATTTTAATTCTGACATTACTTAGATTCTAAAAATTTTATTTTCCAAATTTATTATTGTCTAATGCAGAGTTTTTATGTTTTATAGTACAACATAAACTTTTTCATAAAGCTTTATATGCAGGAATTTATACTGTTAAGTGTAGTAACTGGCTCTTTTTTCTTACTTCAATTACACTCGTTAACAATGACAACTAACACTGTCGTGTTCTTTAGGTCATATCCTGAAATGCCATGTGGCCATTTTCCTCCTAGAAAAATGTGCTTATTGTGGACACCATCAACTTCTGCAATGCACAGGTAAAATACCCTTGGCATAAAGTTTTGACAATGTGTATATAAAATGTTGCTTCCATGAACTTTAGCATGAATAGAAGTTTGTAAGCAATTTTCTTTTAAGAAAAAATATAAAACAATTTACAATTTAAAGATCTAATGTGTTAGAGCAAACAAAAAGAAAAGGGAGCTGAAGTGATTTAAGGAAAGAAAGAGTAAACTTTACCTTCACTTTTCTTTTGCTCACCTGACATATAGAATCATATATTCCACAAAGAAATTATTCTACCTACTTCTTGTACCATCTTTGTTCATCCAGTACAACCGTCTTTATGATTCCATTTCAGCAGGGTACTTGGGGCACAGTAACTTTCAATAAGCAAGGAAAACAGTCGACTTTCATGAAGTCACCCATGGAGGTAAAATCAAGTATGTGCCTTAACACTGTGCTCTGGCCCATTTAGCTGACACATACATACAGTACTTCATTAATATAGACAATTTCAGTTAAAGTGGAGTAACTACTGTGTGCTTGCATTCGGATAAGAACAAAATTGCAAAATCTCATATGTAAAGTACAGAATATAGGAAGGTAAATAAATTAATATGCTATTTGTAACAAACTTCATCCCTCAAGGTGATTTAGTATTGAAATTTTGTGTCTGAAAACAGGTAAGAGGGATACACTGAACTAAAGCTGAATCAATCTGCTTTTTAAGGAAAACGTTGATTCCTCTCCCATGTGTTCTCAAGAGTTTGATTTCAGCCTCCAAGAATATACCACGCTTCAAATCCAGTCCAATAAGGTGTTTTTTTCCAGTGTTGCATTTTTTTATATCCATATCTTGTACACTGCAAAAGAAATGTAGAAGTTAGGAAGGCTCATTTTTTTCTGGAGAAATGTTATCATGACACAAAAAAATCATATAGGTTTCATTTGCATATCAGATGAAAGTTCCAGCATGCAGAAAATGGAGTTGAAATTTTCTGTGCTGCCATTACATTGGGCACAATGATAGATCTGTTTCACCTGTGTGTCCTGTGTTGCTTCTGGCATGTCCCTTGCTTTAAAGCCCATAAACTCCCCTTCCATGCTGTTTTATGGAGATATGCTTTAGCTTAGATCTGTTTTTGTGTTCCACCAACTGTCTTCCCTTTCAGGATTTTCTTTGAAATTCAATAATTTATTTATTTTATTATTATTATTTTTGTTAAATGGGTAACATTAAAGGCAACAGGTAGTTGAACTCTGAAATCTTAGCATTTATTAGAAATGCATCCCATTCAATAGCAGCATTTTTCTAAAGCATTTTATTTTAAGGAATGTGTACCAGTGATGGATTTCCACATTTTTTCCAATGTCCCAACACTGCCTGCTCATGGCAGGGGGGTTGGAACTAGATGATCTTTAAGGTCCCTTCCAACCCAAACCATTCTATGATTCTATGATTCTATGATTTTTCTAAAGCATTTTATTTTAAGGAATGTGTACCAGTGATGGATTTCCACATTTTTTCCAATGTCCCAACACTGCAGCTTCTGACATAACACCAGCGCCTTGGTCCTCTGTTACAACTTTCTTCAGATGTAGGGTTTTTAGCTTAGCTGTAATCTTTTTTACTGGCTCTTTTGCTGCTTTGATATGTGATGTGTTACATTTATGTTCCCGAGAAAGTATTTTTAAATATTTTTTGACTGTGTGGGTTTGTTTAGCAGCTCTTGAAACTGTTTACCCTTCCCTTCCCTTCCCTTCCCTTCCCTTCCCTTCCCTTCCCTTCCCTTCCCTTCCCTTCCCTTCCCTTCCCTTCCCTTCCCTTCCCTTCCCTTCCCTTCCCTTCCCTTCCCTTCCCTTCCCTTCCCTTCCCTTCCCTTCCCTTCCCTTCCCTTCCCTTCCCTTCCCTTCCCTTCCCTTCCCTTCCCTTCCCTTCCCTTCCCTTCTTCCCTGTGAAAAGTACCCTATTTCAACAAAATCTAAGGAGGTGGGGATATAATTTTCCTTCATAAAAGTCACAGAACACATTACCGTGGCTTATCTCAATGTGTATTACCTCAACTGAGGTGTTTTACACTTACAAGGAAAAGTTTTCTGCTACACTTTTTGGTTTTGAGAAGAGACTTGTCAATATATAATTTTCTCAGATTTTAATATTTCACATTTTCATATTTTTCATGAACTTAAAAGCCCTACTTTAACCCAGTGCTCTAGTTCTGCTACCTTGCCTGTTCTAACAATGTTGCTACTTCACCATTTAATCCTGTCAGTTTTTTTCTTGGTGAATTGATAGTCTCTTGTCATGTATTTAATTGCCATTTAGTTCTCAAGTCTTTTTCCAACCACTTTGTGATGTCCTGTTTCTTTTGTTAATTGCTTTGTAATGAGAAGCATGTAGAAGAAAATATAAAGGTCACCACGTAGTTGGAAAAATATCCAATATCTTGACACATCTTGGCCCCATTTATGACCACTGGACTATTGTCATTTACTTGGAGGATGGTGCAGACAGTGTCTTGAGGGTAATGTCCCTCTATCATAATGCAGCATGAGTACGCCTTCAAGTCAAAAGATTAATATCTATTAAGTGTGACTTCTTATTGCCTCAAATAGCTAGAATCAAAAAACAGGCTATAAATTTATGCATTTTACTGTACTGTATGTTTTACAAATTCTGGGTGTTGTGAGCTAAGAGAGCTTTTAGTGTTTGGCTGTCTCTGTGTTGGGTTTGTGTGTGTGTGGGGTGTGTTTTTGGTAGTGGGGGAAGGGGCCACCCTATAAGAAGCTTCACAAAGCTCCCCTGGCTCCAAGATGTAACCCCCCAGCCCAGGCTGAGCCAATTAGCACTAGAGAAACGCCTCTGTGAATCCATATTTGTGAGGGGAAGGACTGTCCTGAAAAGAAGGTGGAGAGAGACTGGAGGAGAGGCCGTTGGCCTGAACAAAAGATTATCATCGGCCTAAACAAAGAGAGAGCTTCATTGCAGGAGGAAGGAGGAGGAGGGGGAGGACAGAGAACCTCACCCAGTTCAACCTCATGGAGTAGGAGAAGGCAAAGGAGGTCCCCTGCAGCCCATGGAGCTTCAACAGCGGGGCAGATACCCATGTGTAAGCCACGGAGGGCTCCACACTGGAACAGGAAAGCTGAGGGCAAGTGTGACTGAATTGAGACCTCAAGAGATACTCAATGCCAAAGTGGGGGTGGACCACCAGAGCCACTGGGTGAGGAGGTGCACTGGACCGGAGACCCATCTACAGCCTGTGAATGTCCACATGCTGGAGCTGGGAGCTGAGCCCAAAGAGGTCTGTGACTCCATGGGAAAACTGCTTTGGAACATCTTGTTCCGGGACCTTGATGCCAGGAAGAATGGCAGAGGTGAACTGACTGCAGCCCCCATTGCCTGTCCCCTGTGCTGCTGGGGGAGGGTAGAGAAATCAGGAGCAAAGTGATTTGAGTCCAGGAAGAAGGGAGGAGTGGGAGAAGGTGTCTTAAGATGTGGTTATGTCTCACTGTGCTACTCAGATGAATGGTAAAAAATTAAACTGATTTTTCTTCCCCAGGTTGAGTCTGTTTGGCCCGTGACCATAACTGGTGAGTGAGCCATACCTGTCTTTCATCCCGATTTGTGCCCCTTTGTTGTGATTCCCTTCCCATCTCACTTGGTGGGGGGAGTGAGTGCAGGACTGCATGGTCCTACCTGTGGGTTAAACCACCACAGTCTCTCAGTAAACTCCCATTTACTTAATCTCATGAGTAGATAGTTTTGTTGATGGTGAGCAGCAAAGCCTGTGGCAAAGCAGGGGCAGCTGAGGCCTGTGAGGGAAAAACATTCTTCTAGATATCCCAGGATGAGATCATTCAAAGCCTAGAAGAGATTCATAAAAGCCTCAATTTTCAAAACAGACATAAGTTTTGAGAAAGAGCTTGGTATATGTTGCCTTGCATCACCAAACATGTCAATAGCTTAGGGGAATCTAATCCTTTAAGCGCAGAATAAAAGTTGGTAGTTTACTGAGCATGCTGCTGATTAATTTTGTTTATTTTTTTTTCCCTAATAAATATTCTGGAATTAATTCCCATGTTTAAAATTATTATATTGGGGCACAATAAGGGACACAATATTCAAAGGTTGTGAACATCCATAGCCCCATAAATTCAGTAGAGCCACAGGATTTTCGTGAGTATAGTCTGGAACAAAATATGAGGAGTTTTAATTGTGCATCAAATTCTAACACTGTGACCACAGAACTGTCTAAAAATATTTATCTGTTATTTCTGAGTTGTTTTGGTTTTTTTTTTAATTAGTGTGAGAATAGATGTTGAGCAGTTTTTTCTACAGCCAAAGTAAACTAAGTGGGACATAATTCATTTGCTACTTATGACTCTTCACTGTCCACTTAAAACTGCAGCTTTCATTCAGTTGTGTCCAATTTATCTTTTTTTAGATTAACAGTTACATGTTTGTCAGGCTTTCTAAGCTATTCTTACTAACTTCCATAAATATAAAATTTTAATACTGCAACTTATTATGTGAAAAAATTGGTTTAGCAGCACATTTAGGAAAGTATTATTCTTCGTTTTGGAATAATGACTGGCTTAAGAGTAATTTAGATGATATAATTTAGAGGACATAAATAAAATTGCAAATGACTATGATTCTGCTTTTCTAAGGAGTCAAGTGTCCTACTTATTTGCTGCTACAGGAAGTTATCATTCATAGATATCTTAAGTTTGTTTTGAAGTTCATTTTATTATCAAAAAATAAAACAGCAAATTATATTAAGAATGAGTTTATACATGTTGTGACTTAGGAAAAAAATCTAGTTTATAATACTTTACCACGAATATTGGAAAGGATCTTCTGTGCTTGCTTTGGAGAAGCTAAATCTTCCATCTGGAATTTAATTATTCAAAGAAATAAACAAAAAAACCTTTATTTTGGGGAAGTTAGCGTGTTGCTCCATGATACAGTCATAACAATGTACTCTCAAAAAACCACTGCAGAAAAATACAATTATGCTCACAAAGTCATTAGAGATGAATGAGCAAAGAGTGGACAGAATGTGTTGCTTGATAAATTTAGCTATGCCTCTGTCTGCTGCTTGTTTGTGAGCTGCTTTGGTCTTCTTTCAATCTATTTGTTACTCTAAATTAGTCTCCAGTCATGGTGGTAGCTCTTGTGTGTCCTTACAGCCCTGGGAGCTATGATAGCAATGTTCTGCTGCAAGCAGAGCCTTCTGAGTGGGGCAGGCTAGAGGGGATGGGCCAGAGTCAGGAGCTGGTCTTCTAGCTTGCCCAGTGGGCAGAGGCTGAACACTCTTCTTTTGATACGAAGCCAAATAAATATTACAGATAAACAATAATACAGATAAATTACCCAGGTATGGAAAACAGACTAAGAGCTGAGGAAATGGAACATCTGGATCTCATCAAAGGCAGAAATCCCAGCCAGATATGGTGGAGTAATAATCTCAAAAGCACATGCTAATCTCATCAGAATAGAAAAGAAATGGAACCTTTGAATACAAAAATCTGACAGTGCAGTTATTGTCTTTGAAGCAAGCTGTGAGCAAACTTGGTATCAGTGTGTATGCTCTCACTGAAGAAACAATAAATCAAGTCTAGAGAGAACTCGAAGGAACCTATACCGGCTCCCAACGTTGACATTAAAATGGTCCTTACACAAAAGTATTAGGGTGGGAAAAGAAGGAACTATGCATGTGACACAGCTACTTAAAGTGGAATCCAATTAATCAGCTTTACAGATCAGAAGACCTTCTCATTGTACTCCAAATGGCATTTGCAAGAACACATCAATATTGAGAGATGGAGTTCTTATCTACTAGATCAACCATGAACTTATTTAAGACAACAAACTAACATCCAGACTGAGGGAGCTACTTGTGATTCAGGCCACTACTGTGTAAGAGAGAAAACGGATTCTTTAAAGAAATGAAAATAAGAGATGAGACACAGATAAAGCAGAGAATTAAATAAAAGGTGAGAATCATACAATGTCCAGGCAAGTGGTTCAGGCACCATCCCTGGAGGTATTTAAAAGATGTGTGGATGTGGCACTTAGGGACACGGTTTAGTGGTGGACTTGGCAGTGCTAGGTTAATGGTTGGACTTGATGATCTTAAGGGTCTTTTCCAACCTAAATTATTCTATGATTCTATTCTATTCTAAGGTAGGAAGTAATTTTTAAAACAGGAATGGCAAAAGTACAATGATAATTACAAAATTCTTTCAGTGGTGTATATGATCTTTACTGACTTTTCATTTGCCCTGATATATGCTGATGATCAATTTACCATGAAATAGACAGAAAACATGATATAGAAGAATGGTTGAAAACTCTGCTTGAAGTGGCAAGAAGCCCCGGATATATGTAAAACTATGAAAAGATGCTGAGCAAGCTTGCTTAAAAATAATCTAATGTCATCAACAAATCAGATAGTATAAAATCTGGAAACATTTCTTGCTAATAGTGCCTTGCAGATGATTGAACTTAAGATGTGCTGCAGGAGCATGATTGTTTCTCTAAGGGGTATATTTAGCCACTGATAACTGCTGAGGAGGGGCAATACTGCATGTCTGTAGCTTGGTCTATGGGCTTTTTTTAATGTGGATGTATGATGAGCACATCCAGTAAGGATGAGGAATGCCTGGTGTTGAGACACATTTTTTAGTGAGGAGAGGGAACTGGTGTATACAAAGAAAACTCTGATAAAGATTTCAGGGTGGTCAGTGAAGATTAATAACTGTGAAAGTAGTGATTCCTGAGCATTTCAATAGGCTGAAGTGCTATGGTGTTAGAATAAAGACTAATTGATCATCTCTTTGTAGGCTCTTTGCATGATTTTTAAATGTGTGGCTGACCACAGCAAGAAAGAATGACACAGAGTGAACTAGTCTGAGAAGTCTCATGTAAAATACCAGCAACAAGAACAATCTGACTGTGATAAGTTGTTAGGGCAGTCCAAGACATCTAGCACCATTCTTGCTCTAGTGTCAGTCCTGATTATTATTCTTTATAGGTATGTGAGATGAAGAATTTAATAACATTTCCATTCCTATATGTAGGCCCAGATCCAAAGTTAATGGAAGATGAATGTGATTATATCCAGTTAAGGGAAAATCTGGGATCCATGCTTCCAACATGAGTTACTGCGTGCGTGACTGGTACCTGCACACTAAAACTGCTCTTCAGTTTTCCCTGAATTTGCTATTTTGCAAAGCGATTCCTACAGCACACTTGTCATGAATAGATGTAAAAAAGAGACTCACAAAGGTCATACAAGCTAAGTGAATGGAGTTTTCTGTCTTGAATATTTGCTCTATTGTACTTCTGTTACTCTAATTTCTTTATTATGTAATTTCATCTCATCCCATTCTGAGCCTTGAACTTCACTTATTCAGTATGGAGGTCAGAACTTCTAAATAAATCAGATTACTTTGTGAACAGTTACAATCTAGAGAATATACACTATATTTTTATATAAAGCCTCTTTTGAAATAGCTGTGGTTGTTGCATATATAACAATAGTCAATATTTGAATGTGAGTTTTTTTATTGTATCATTGCACACAAACAGAAACAAGATCTAATAGAATTACATTTCCATTAATTATTTTTTAAATATTAAAAAATATCCAATGGATTTGTACCAATTCCAGATGTCTATCTGAGCCAAGAAAACCATCAGATTTCTGAATTACAGAAAATTAGATAATTGACTGTAAAATCACAGTGCTTTTTGTGATTTGAGCCTACAGATTAATCTGAGGGAGGACAGTCTGGAAAAAAAGAACACAATGGCTTGGAATAAGGGATGACAAGTGGCCAAGAATGTTTGCTGTGGATTATGAGGATAACTACCTGAGGACAGTGGAACGTGGATCCAGTTCTGCTCAGAATTAAACTACATGAAAGCAACTGAAGGCAATGAGTTTGTACATGAAACAAGGAAGAAACTAGTATGGTTCACATGAAAGAGCCCTTCATACCCTCTCTGCTTTACCTGGTTCAATATAGTAACAAGAAATATATTTATTTATATTTTTTAAAAGAGCTATTTTTCAGGTAAGTATTTCTTGCTTTGTTTTGATATCAGAAGATATCACCTGAAATTAATAATCCTCTTATTTTTCACAGAAAAGACAAACAAAATTCAGTTCTTAGAAGTCCATTTAACTGGTAATGTATAGTGTTACATTTGCAACGTCTATACTATTGCATTCAAATAATATTGTTAATCTGTATTTTCCCTGGTAGTGTATTTTTATACACATCATATTAATACACTTGT
The DNA here is from genome assembly GCF_000700745.2 of Antrostomus carolinensis. NCBI lineage: Eukaryota > Metazoa > Chordata > Aves > Caprimulgiformes > Caprimulgidae > Antrostomus > Antrostomus carolinensis. The sequence continues at coordinate 7,685 of NW_010297613.1, read as the reverse complement.
GTGAACATTTTTTTAAAGATTCTTAAAATTCTGTTCCCTGTGGTTAACCCCTACATTGCGGATAAAATAAGCAACGCATCATTTACCAGACATGTTGAGTACCTGAAATTCATGGGATTTGGAATGCAACTTGTTATTTGAACACTGCTGACTAGTGCTAGGCCTGGTATTGTTTCCTCAGTACTCACTAAAAAAATAAGAAAAGAAATTCTATTCTGTTCCACACCAATTTCCTTGGTATTTGAAGTCCTACAAAGCTACTCCTTAGCTTAATAGGAAAGGGGAATAAGAAAGCCATGTTTCTAAATTCAGAGTTCAGGGTAGACCTTACACCGTCTTTTCACAGGCAAAAATGGGACCTATAATTCAAAGGAATTACATCAGAATAATTAAGATCAGAAAATGACCTTTCAGAACACATCCTGCTCACTCTTTCTCTGACCTTTTGTGCAGTTCTGTAGCAAAAATGAACAGGGAGCTGCTCCTAATGGGTTACACAGAGATCCTCATGACATGAAGGATATGTGGATGCTGTTAAACTGATGTATCAGTTCTGTCTTTTTATTGCCACCCAAGGGATGTCTGAGCTTGGCTGGAATCAATAGCAAGTGCTGGGTAGTATGACAGGAATGGTTTTAAATGAAAATAACCCCTATAAAATAACAAATAAATTATGAGTATAACCTACTAATGTAAAACCTCCCCCGACACATGTGGAACCAGGAGGTTTGTATAATTTTCTGTAACCTCTGTCTGGAAATGGCAGAAGTTATTCCATAGGCAGCAAAATATGGCCCTTTCTGAAGGTCTGGATGAGCATTATCATACAGATTTTCTTTTTTGGTCTGTGGCTTGATATGTCTTCCAATGTTTGCCTAATGTTTCAGGCACTGGTGCTACTTCAGCTCAGCCCTTTTGGAGGAAAGAGGGGAAACAGAAAGAAAAGAATTATATGGTTGCTCCAAAAGTAGAATTATATGATCGCTTCAAAAGCTTCTGTTGACTTGAGAATCAGTTAATTCAGCTCTTCATTGACTATTTTCTGAGGAAACAGAAAAACAGGGCTTTCACTATAAGAATTTAGGGGACAGTTATGGGTGGCAGGTGAAATGGTAGTTTCATGAATGCTCTGGTTCTGTAGTGAAATAGCCACAGAAGCTGATGGTCCATTCATTGGAACAAGGATTCTTTTTCTGAGTATGCATAGCAGAATGCAAAGGGCACCCTTTTCACAAAATCCAGGTCTTATTTTGCTAATAATAGTAATAAAAAAGGCCATGAAAGAGGAGTTTTAGAGAAAAAGCTACATTAACCCAATGATTTCTCAGCATTGGCCATAGTGATCCCACTACTTGAAGAGAAGTTTGTGAACATCAAATGATACATTAGAACACTTCATTGGTCAAAACGGAGGGCGCTGGCTATCCATCATAGCAAAGGATGCGAGCTGCTCAGTTACCACTTCTTCTTGATCCTGAGGATGTAACATATCTGGGTAGACTCTGGGTCTTCACTCCCTCTAGTTGCTGGTCTTTACAAGATGGTGGCCACTTAAGTGCAGTGAATGCCATGTAGTTACAGTGACCTAAAAGTGCTATTTGTCATCAAATTCTTAATCATCTTTGTGTCTGAATCTTGCAGCTTTTCAAAGCTCTGTGTAGGTGAGTCTAGGTTATTGTTAGACCAGGTATATCCTGAAATTCAGTAAGGCTCAGTCACTTTGAAATTATATCATGAGCCTCACAAAGAGCATGGCCAGACTTCCTTTGATTTCAAACAGCTGTAATTTTGCCATAAATATTTACGCTGATAGTATGAATCAAATCTCAGGAGCTCTCAGAGGCTGACAAATCTTTTCTATGCCAGTAACGTAAACCAAGAAACGTCTAATGCTGCCAAGTGGAGTTGAGTGAAATACTTTTTGATTGCTTTCTTTGTACACAGAGTAAATAAATGCATTTGTGAACATAGTTTGTTTTAAGTGAAAAGTTATCAACTTAATATTGATGTTTTTGAAACAGAAAATTAAATTTTTATTCAAAAAACTTAATGTCAGAACTTAGTTACACTTAATAGTAAAAAAGGTGAAATCTTTTTTTTAAAAGACCCCAAACCCACCCAAACTTAACAGTTTCATTTAATTTGAAATGGAACACCTTTTGCTCTTTTATTTCACTGTGGAAAAAAATAGCCAATGGCTGATGGTCAACCAACATTAAATCAATTGTTTGTGCTGCCCTAGTTATAATTACCTTTCAGTTCTATGACAATTCAAAACATTTTGCATGTTTGATATTCCTTTTCTTATGGCCCCTTCTTACCTAAAAGAGAAATATTGCCTGTAGCCTCAAACTGTGCTTTTTTTACCATGGGAAAGATGCTGAATTACAATAATTAAAACTTGGAAATGTGAAGAAAAGTGGTGGTTTTATCTGTGACACAATGTTGCTGGTTTACTGTGGAAGACTGCACTTACAAAAGTGACAAATCTTTGGTCCTGGGTACAAAGGAATAGCTACATTCTTTGACATAATTTTTATATTACATCATGCTGTGTTCTTCTGATTTCACATACAAATCTTCTCAAAAGAGAAAAGTATCTGTACCCACTTCCCTCATATAGCATAACCTTCCAGAGCTTCATGTGAAAAAAAAAAAAGTTCAATACCACTGCTTAGAAGAGTAGCAGCAGAATGTGGTTTTACTGTTATGGTTCTCAAGGCTAACTTTCTTAGCTTAGTTTGATAAAATAGTCAAGATTCTAGAGAAATTTATAAATACTTGTAATTTACTTACAAAATACTTTCTTTTTTATTGTATTTTTCAGTGTTCAAGAGACACTTTGTAAGTAAAGTGTAAGTAAATATTTTGGTTAATTGAAACTTAGAAAAAAGAAAATTGGAACTTTCCCTCCCCCTTTTCTAAAGAGCACTTAAGGAAATGTGTTTAGAAATACTGTATCGAAAGTTTTCACCCTTTTACTTACACACTGTCCACTCTTGCTCTTTGTGGTTCCTGAAGGTTCCAATTGGGATCTATGTCTTATTCCTGCAGGCACTAACCATATAAAATCAGGGACAATCCTGTTTCCGAAGAACTTCAAGGCTAATGAAGCAAGACAGGGAAAATAAGCATCAGTATTCCCACTTTTTCCAGCTGGGCTACTAAGGTACTGAGTGATTAGTCTATTTGCCCAGTGTCAGAAAATTTTGTTGCGGTAACAGGAACTGAACACGTCTTCATTTTCCCAGACTCCTGCTTTAAATAGAGACCCTCTTTACTTCTATAACACCTTATTCTTTCTGAATTGCTGTATTCAAGATTCAGAGTGGTCGAACCTGAATATTTGAACATATATTTTTCAAATTTGTTATATTTTGACAAGCTTCAAAAAAAATTGCCTGCTAACATTCCTTTTTTTAAAGGCTATTAAATAGTCTGGGCCTAGATGTTAGGCCACACTTTTCAAAAATTTTTGCCAGCAAAAACATCTTCCTTATGCAAACAAATCAATATTTATGTGTCCTAGCTGGACATTTACATGAACAAATATGAGTTTTGCCCAGGCAAACACTGATCCATGAAGGCTCCACTGGCATGTCTCAAGACTGAGCTCCAACTAAACATGTTTTCTAGCAATAAGTAAACTACCCATTTTGAAAGTGTAGTCTTCTATAATTTAAGAAGAATGATGTTTTTCATATTAGTAATATCTGGAGGAATAATAAACCGATGGAACAGAGAAGAAATGTTTGATTCTACATTTTTTACTAACTTTTCATGTTTAACAAAGCTTCTTCTTAGAAAGTTATTTGCTCCTTTTGCAGTGTATTCTGCATTTTTGCCATAATTTCTAGATGCAAGTTCTTCTACACAAATCATTAATTCAATATCTTTTTAACTTCTCAGTTTTGAATTAAATGTTTTTATTGGAAATTCAGGGCAATAAATCAACAACTTCTGAAGGGGCAAGGAAGAGAGAAAAATCCTGTGATTTTAATTTGTCAGAGAGGGACTGTGTTCTTTTGCTTAGGATTTGTCTTGGGTTATCCTTGTCAGATTTAGCTGTCCACTGTCATCAAATGGAAGATGATGACTTGAGAACTGGAGACTCTCAAAAATGTATGGAAACAAATAAATAAAAATAAATATCCTCTCATCTGAACTGCAATTCTTCTATTCAAACTGGGAGGTCTTGGAGAAGTCTGTCTCCTTGATTCCATTTAGTGCCTTGGAATTCAATTGAGAAAAGAAGTGTGTGACTAAATTTAAAACTGCAATCGAAAAACTGTTGTTTACTCGCTCCAGACTCATAGAGGTGTGACTTATTTTTGTCTTCAGACATTCTTTAGGTATCTAAAACATATGTTTCTTTGCTCCCTACAGACCATCTTATGAAATCCTTCTTCAGCGACTTCCCTCAGAAGAGGACTTTGAGAGACTGAGGGCTGACCGACCCTACTAACTTCATCATTTTTATAAAGAGTCAAAAGTCTGGATAAATTTCTTCCTTGACCTATTCCTTACCTTTCCAAAAGCCAGATAAACCAAACCTCCCATTACCACCAGCCAATAATGGAGGAGAAGCTTCACATTTTTTATTTGCTATTGAAGACAGAACTAGAGATATTTTCCAACTTTTAGCCAGCTGCAGATATGTGCCACCAAGTTCACTTGAAATGTGTTTATACTGATACTCCAGTCTCTGTGGTGTTGCACAGTTGTCCCCTCAAGATCACAGCACCCTTGCTCTCGCATTCAGCCCAAGCTCTAGTTTCTATGAGTTCCTTTTGTAGTAGCTGCCAACAGGGACTTTCAAGGTAGTCCCCTCTCTTGTGACCCATCAGAACAAGGGCAGATGTGGTAAAGGAAAGCCAGATTGGCCCACTTTTGGGAATCTTCTTGAAACCAATCACACCAGTGGTTTGTTTCCAAGAATATTAAGTAGCATGTGCTAGCCTGGCCTTGAGAGCACTCTTGAATATGGATGGAGTAGATGGGGGTTAATACCCTGCTGAGGTTACCTGGGGCAGCTCACAAGGGGAGATGTGCCCTCTTTTGTCAAAAGATTAAAATCAGCCCTGCACAATGGGCTCGCTTTAAGACAACATGTCCTACATTCAATTGTCATAAATTGTCATCTATGTTAGATCAAGATTTCTCTCCATACAATAATTAAACCTTTTCTAAGACAATACACTCCTCTTTCTTTATCCTGTTGTTTTTGTTTTTTTTTTTTAATTAGGTGATTTAATTCTGCTTTCTGCTTCAAGTCCTTTTAACCACGCACCAAAGTGATGCTAGTTGTTTCCTGTCACCACAGGTGACCTAAACCACATACAGTCCCTGTGTAAAGGGGTAACCCTTGTGTGTCTCAAAATGAAAGATGAATAGTTAATACCTTGATTTCCATCAGAGTTAAAAGTAAAAGTAAAATGAAGTTTGTGTTGTTTAGTAAGAAGTTTATAAAGATTAAAATGAACACATTGGCTACTTGTGCTACTTGAAATACAACACAATACTACTTCAGGATTTCTCTTTTTAAACATCTGAATTTAGGACCGATTCCAGTTACTTCACAATTGTTCTGTCATACTCAGGCTTCATGCCATCTGTTGCTGGATGTATTGGTCAGACCAGCCTCTGTGGTGAACCTGACTTGCAGGACATATCCTCTTCTTCTAGGTGTGTCTTATGTTGTGGGACTCAAAATGAATCACAAGTAACTTACCCTTATATTCCAAAATGCCCCTTGACTGTGAATTAAGGGGGGATTCTATCATTTCTGCTTTCAGAGCATGCCTTAGAAAAGTGACAAGAACTTGTCACAACCCCTAATATCTGAGTTTGTGTTGTTGAGCATAACTTGATCATCCAGAGTTAAACTTCTCAGAACAGAAGCTATAAAAAGGGTTACTGCTTCCTTCTGCATACCAGCTGAACCAAATCAGATATTAAAAAGCATTCCAAATGTCCTCTTCCTCCTGCCTCCTTGACTTGGGTGAAATTCAGTGGCCTGCAATTCTGCTTAACTGATCCCAGATAATGAACAAGGAAAATAGAGGAACCATTTTGACACCAAATGGGCAAACCACATGCACTGTTTTGGCTTGGGACATTTGCCTGTTAATATAAGACCTTAATTTCTTTTGTCTTTCTAGAGAATCTTAGATGGTCTACTGCTCAGCTTCAGTTGTTTTATTCAGTCATGATATAAGAATATTCCTAAAAGCTATCACTGTCCTTGTGAAGACAACCTCCTTTAGCTCCTTCTGTAGTCAGTGGAGAAAGTCAGGGCCCAAGTTTGTCTGTAGTTTGAACCTGAATTTGATTCATCTTTAAAGAGACAATATGGTTAGGTTCCTGCTGTAAATCACTTTCTAGAGGGCCTATCTTTCTGCACTGACTACAGAGGGAAGGGAAAGATTAACCATTGTGAATGCTTCCACTATTTTAATAAAGATTTATCATCAAAAATTACACCTGTTAAATATTAATAATTACATGCCAACCTGAGTAACATTTGTTCTTAGAACTACTTAGAAACTAATTGCAATACATTAATAATCCCAGGAAACAGAAATGAAAATGTAGTGAACAGATACCATCCCAGTAACAGTTTGGGGAAATCTGGTTTCCTGTCATATCTGCTTTCTCTTCTGTCTGATGTAGCTTGCTGGTAAAATACAACAGGCTGGCATAGTCAAATCTCCTTAAGTATTTACATACCTTACATCAGATAAGACGAAAAGTGGTTGTTTACAAGCATTTGCAAATATCACCTTTAAATCTTACTTTTAAAATCAGACCTTTTAATAAAAATCTGGTTTTGATGTTCATCACAGCAGGTTGAAGAGAGCTGTAACTTGGGGGTTACCAAGTAAAAGATCAACTTTTCTGTATTTTCTTTGTAATTCTCTGTGTTATAGTGCCTGGGTGAGTAAGACTTGTGGAGAAGGCACATTGAAAATAGTATGAAAAGTCAGAAAACAGAATAAAAAGTGATTCATTACTTCAGATGTTTCAAATTCAAAGAAGCCTAGAAGATATTAGCTAGGTAGAAACCATGCTGTGATATGTTAAATGCATACTTATGGGACTCATGAAGCCGACTCAATATGAGTGATCATGAATCGATTTATTAGCCCGGATAACACTAATTTATACAGTTAGTTATGTCTATTAGGCATTAGGTGATTGGTGATTAGTTACATCATACTATTTAGGCATTAAATGATTGGTTACAATAGTAAAGGTTGCGTTTACAGACTTGCATTGTTCTCTTACTTGCGGTTCTCACAGAGTCAGTAAAAATATATCAGCGCATCCTACTTGCCAAGCGCTACTCCTTCAAAGTTGTTACATTTCTTATCCTGCAAGGCCAGCCTGTTCTCACCAAATTGCACGTAGCAGCTAACTGTATGTAAAAATTCCACTCAACTTATGTCAACTAGGGCCTACTAAAACAGGCTCTGATCGTACAATTGCTCAGTCGAACTGTGACCCTTATCCTTGAGCCATTCTTCAACAATTCCCCCGTTTTTCTTTTGCAACAGAAGGGCTTGCAACAGCTTTTTGAGATTACGTTGTACTAGACACTGCAAACAGCTGCAAAAGCATGGCACACATAATAACACACAAAAAAACCCCAAAAAACACAGAGGATTACAAAGGCCTGGTGAACG
>NW_010297612.1:3723-29624 GCF_000700745.2 Antrostomus carolinensis | reverse complement strand
GTTGACCACAACTCTTTGAGTGCAACCATCCCACCAGTTCATTATCCACCGAGTGGTGCATCCATCTAACACACATAAGGTCTGGTGCAAGTCAGCGTCAGTCAACAAGTCAGACTTGCTATTAAAAATCACACAGCATAAGACAGATAGCGAGAAATTTAGCCTTATCCGCCAATGCTGTAACCCCATCATAAAAGGCCACCAGACTGGTTGGGCACGATTTGCCCTTGGTGAAGCCATGCTGGTTGTCACCAATCACCTTCTCGTTTTCCACATGCCTTAGCATAGTTTCTAGGAGTATCTGCTCCATGATCGTGCCTGGCACTGAGGTGAGACTGACCAGCCTGTAGTTTCCCTGGGTCTTCCTTGTTACCCTTTTTAAAAAATGGGGGTTATGTTCCCCTTTTTCCAGTCTGTGGGAACTTCACCAGACTGCCATGACTTCTCAAATATGATAGATAGTGGCTTTGCAGCTTCATCTGTCAGTTCCCTCAGGACCCGCGGATGCATCCCATCAGGTTCCATGGACTTGTGCAGCTTCAGGTTCCTTAGGTGGTCCCAAACCTGATCTTCTCCTACCGTGGGTGGCTTTTCATTCTCCTGGACACTTCCTTTTCTTTCTAGGACTTGGGCAGTGTGGCACGAGCCCTTGCTGGTGAAGACCGAGGCAAAAAATTAATTGAGCACCTCAACCTTCTCAATGTCCTGGGTGACCAGGTCTCCCGTTGCCTTCCAGAGAGGGACTACATTTTCCCTTGTTTTCATTTTTGCCCCGACATACCTGTAGAAGCTTTTTTTGTTGCCCTTGTTGCCCTTGACATCTCTGGCCAAATTTAATTCTGTCAGGGCCTTGACTTTCCTAACCTGATCCATGGCTTCTTGCGCAATTTGTCTGTATTCCTCCCAGGTAACCCGTCCTTCCTTCCACCCTCTGTAGGCTTCTTTCTTGATCCTAGGTTTGTTCAGGATCTTTCTGTCCATCCATGCAGGCCTCCTGCTGTTTTTGCCTGCCTTCCTTTTTGTTGGGATGCACCACTCCTGCGCTTGGAGGAGGAGATCTTTGAGTATAAGCCAGCTGTCCTGAGCTCCTCTTCCCTTCAGGAATTAATCCCATGGCACCTGACCAAGCAGATCCCTGAAGAGGTCAAAGTCTGCTCTCCTGAAATCCAGGGTGGTGAGCTTACAGTGTGCCTTCCTCACTGCCCTAAGGATCTTGAATTCCACCATTTCATGGTCACTGCAGCCAAGGCTGCCCAAGAGCTTCACATTCTCCACCAGCCCCTCCTTGTTGGTGAGAACAAGGTCCAGCATGGCACCTCTCCTCATCAGTTCCTCAATCACTTGGAGAAGGAAATTGTGAAACATGCGTTCCAGGAACTGTCTGGATTGTTTGTGTCCTGCTGTGTTGTCACAGATGTTGGGGTGGTTGAAGTCCTCTATGAGGACCAGGGCTTGTGAAGGTGAGGCTGCTCCTATCTTGGTCTGCTGATCTGCTTGGTCTCCTGATACATATTAATAGTTAACTCTTTTGTAGTCTAAAAGTATCTTTATTATATTATGAGATATTATACAGGTAATAAACTAAAAAACTTGTAATATAATACATACCTAATGTCCTCAATATATTGTGATACATCTCCATATGCTTTCCAGCAACAAACATTCCTTCTACCTTGAACCAATTCCTTCATTTAGTTTTATGAATATTTAAACTCTAATGGTGCAAATAAGAGATGATGCTTACAATTTTAAAATGTGTCTTATGGTTATCCTTGTATCTTACTTTGTGGTAATATATTCTTACATTATTTTTCAGTGCTAATGATGTGCTCCCATTTTAAACAACCTGCTATATAATCCATTTTGCCTGCAAGCCTTACGTTATCTTGACCCTGAATATTGATTGATTTAGCTTCTGTAAGTCTCTTGTTAAAATTTCAATAGTAAGTTAAGGGAGATTATCTGCATCCATTTACTTGCTTATAATGATTTTAATTTCCTCTTGAAGTAAACATTTCCAGTAGGAGAGGTCAAGAAACTTGAAAAAAATGTGTCTGAAGAGGTTGCATTGCCCTCAGTGCACCACTTTTCAAGGATTCATTGTGTGAAAGTTAAATGAAAAAGAATAAAACCATATCCCTCATAAGGATCCGTACGCTTTAAACTCCATTTCACATAATAACAAATACAGTTTATATAGTGCAGCGTGACACATCACTAGGTCACATGTTGTACCTGCACCTTTCTTGTCCACTCACTAGTTGCACAAAGCACACTAGTGCATTCTTACATCATTCTGTTGGAAAATTCAGACCAGTGCTTCCAGTAATTTTCTTCTGTATATTTTTACTTACTGACTTTCAATAAGTATGTATGATCCATTGTGCCTCATAAGCGATAGATTTGTTGTTATTCATAAATACAGGAAGTATGTAAATTTATTGGTGCAATAGACTTTACTGACAATATTGACTAGATCTCCACTGAACAAGATGGTCAGTTTAGATGTCTAACTCATAAAAATACACCAGCATTTACACACTTTGAGGCATCTATGATAAGGAGCCAAAACTTTCTAGAGTCATGGGTTCAATTCTGTTACCTAATGCAAGCATCTACTGACATTTGAGGGGTTATAGTGTATGTAACACATGCACAGGGGAATAGCATATTTACCAGCAGACCTATGGGTGAGCCCTGTCTTTCTGGACCAGCACCCTGAAGTCATGCACAAAACCTTTTGGTATCTCATATAGTATAAATTGCTATGTTTTGGCAACTGAATTAAGCTGCAAGTTTAGGCATACAGAAACCCAAGAACCAATTTCTTCTCTACATGAATCTTTGAATATATAGATATGAATGGGTGCCAGAGTGACTTTTCAGCGTAAGAGATAGTATGAAGAGGTGACTCTGGAAGATACATATGTAGTGATAGCTGAATAAAAGTCAGAGAATAAGATCAAAAAAGTTAGGGTGCTGATGGATTATGTTGCTCAGGTAGTAGCTTACTCCTTGGACCTGTTTTGAACAGCTCCAAAACATTCTGTTGAAGAAAAATTTCCTTGTAAGGCCATAGTCTTAAAAACTGTAGATGCACAGTAAGAAGTTGCTTGCTCTGTTTTATGTAAGAGAATAGACACAGACAAAAAATGAAAAATAAAGGTGTAAATAGGTCTGTAATTAAGCCACTATCAATTCAGAACAACAAAAAATAACATTTGTATCTAAGATTTTATTTTCCTTATTATATTCATGTGAAAGAAAACATATCATTCTATGCAGGTATGATAATATTTTGAAATGGTCAAGGTATACTTCAGATTCTTCTCTATTCTCTTTCTCATGGAGATTCTGGCAGTTGATATGAAAATACATTATTAGCAAGACTGACAGTATTTGTCAAATAATTAACACTTTTTTTGAGAATAACATATGAGATGGTTAAAACTACCAAATTTTAGCCAATCTGCCTGAGAAGCTCCATGTCAGATCTATTATTGAAAATACCAGCCTGCATGAGTCTGAGAATGAGAGCAAGGAAAGGACTTCCCTGTTAATGACTGATTTTGCTCGTTCTGACCCATAATGGATTCAGGTACCACAGGTTTTAGCAGTTAGCACTTTCTCATTATTTCAACTTTTCTGTAGTTTCTCATAGTGGGGAACAAGAGATAACACAATGCTGAAGATGCAAAATGCTAAAGACAGAAACTATGTGTCTCAATGTTCAATAAAATCCTGAAGAATATAGAAGGATTCTGATGAGGGTGAGCCAGGGCCAAAGAGAAAAAGGGAGGCAAAAAGCTTAAAACAAAACAGCTGAGTGAAACAAGAATTAGATGGACAAAGAATATATGCTATGGGTAGGTCAGTGTGGTGTCAAGTAGATTTTACTGGAGTGTGCACAAGGATAAGAAGCTGGAAAAGTGCACTAGTGTGTGTGTACAATAAAATAAAAACGGGGAGCTGGAATCTGGAAGGAATTTGACTGAGAGAGAACTATGGACTAAACAAAGCAATATTGGTCATCACAGGACAAGAAAAGGAAAAAAAACAAACAAAACAAAACCTAAAGCTGCTACTTCAATGTAGTACAGTCTTCCAAGACACATTGTAGAAAATACCTCCTCAATCTTTAAATGGCCACATTACATAAATGTATAATTTATGTATAAATTCAAATGCCTTATGTATGCTGTCTATCTGAAGATAAACTCAGTCATTCTCTAGGGGACTTAACTCAGCTATGTTTATATGGTTATCTATGAAATTTGAAAATCTGAAGGACATTTGACAGTCTTACATGTGTCTGGCAGATATGACAAAGAACCTACAGGGAACATCTATTCTCCTGGACCAGTAACTGCAGACCAAATAGGATACCCCACCATCACTTATCCAGCAGTTGACACCCACATTTTAAGTCAGCTGGACCCTGCTGAAGACATTTCCTATCTAATTTTTAGGGTGAACTAACAGCTCTCCAGCTTCCCTCAAATACAGTGAGCGGGATTGGGATTCAGTGTTGTGTATGCAGAAGTGTCTAATGACATTGAGATGCCCTTGCAAATCTGACTTTGATTCCAGATGCCAATGCAGACAGGCATAGGTCTTACATGAATCTGTGTCATAAGCTCAGGTTTCATATAGCTAAGATATTTCAAATGGCACATAAGACCTGTATTTAGGAAATACACTCAGTCCACAGAACTCCAACAATGACAGTAGGAATTCAGGCCTCTACCTCTCATGTATCTTAATCTGTAAATTTAATTTAAAATTAGGTCCAGACTGTGAGTCAGAACCCCACCTTTATTTATAAATGATATTAATTCTATCCCAGATTCTTGAAACTAGTCATCCTTTACAACCTTGATTACCAAAATGTACAATCAGAGCTGGTAGTGAAAAAACTTTTTTTCTGTACTCTGAACCATTAAATTACAGTTTAGTGTTTTGGATTTGTCTTTTTTTTTTTTTTTAATATGAAAAATCAGATAATGTCTGTCAAATTACATTCTGAAACAGAGGATAGTATCTCTGTGCCTTTGTTTCTCATACGTACAGTGGAGACAATGAGGCATACTTATCTCACAGGGATGTCATTAACATGCATTCAGTAGTGTTTAATGTAATGTTGCATATTACAGTAAAAGGGAGCAAGGAAAAATTCCAGGAGGAATTGTTCCTGTATTCTGAATCTGCTTTGAATATTATGTCATAAATAAGGCATACGTTTATCAAGGAAAAGAAAGGAAATTATTGAGTTGTTGCTTACCAAGTAAAAATATTCTGTTCCATATCCAGTGATACCAGCAGCTTCTGGAAAAATTGTATGAGAGCATCTAATTAAAGACCATATGTACACAGAAGGACCAAATTAAGGTCACAGAACCTTAACAGTAGCTTTTTAAACTTTTGTGAGTAGTTGACTTCCTAACCCATACAAAGAGTCTTTTAACCTATTTTTTGTAAGTCTGTAATATTGCTTGACTCAAACTAAGCAGCTAATGCAACCTACAAAAGAGTAATTGAATTAAGTGTACTTTAGGAACCCACAGCTGTATAGGTTAACCATGGTTATGTCACCACTCGCTCTCCTGTATTATTTTAAACTGTTTAATGCACAAAAATTGCTGAAATTGGTCTTTTCAGATTTTCTTTTGTCACTAATGGACTGAAATGCATCTTTTAAAGTTCATATTTATAGCAAAGTTATCTGCTCTTAGTTGTACTGTTCTAAAGCCCTGTTAGAAATTTGAAGCTCTTACTACTTTCTTCAACTCAGCAGACAAGTCCCTTTTATGCACTGAACTTCTTAATGTTGCAGAACACCTTCTGACAGTAACGGTTTTTGTAGAGATGCTGTTGTCTTCCTCTTCCCATTTACACTGACTCTAAAAATCTCTCAAACCTTCAGGCACATTTTAAAAGTTGAGTAAAAGGCCAACGTTAAGTTTTTCAGTCAATTGTAGATGCAATGACCTAAAGGCTTTTGGGTTCATTGAAAATACTTGTCTGAGTTCATCTTTTTTTTTTTTTTTTTTTTTTTTTTTTAAATTAGTACTGATGTAAAGGTGATGTCCAGAGCCTGTCAAGTATGCCTGCCAGATTCTCTTCTAAATTGTGTAAAAATCACACTGGAAGCATGTGATGTTTTTTATCTTGAGGAGAAAGTATGACAGGACAGGTGTATTCACTGTCAGGTAATTCATTGTCTTTGACTAAGTACACCACCTCCAAACCCCAAGAGAAACAGAAAATAGATCCAAATGTAAATCCGGAGCTTTTAAGAAGCACAATGATTAAATACTTCTACCTCCTTCTAAAGCTAAAATAATTGATAAATCAATCTCAGAATTATATGAAAAAGATGTAGAATTCCTGGGATAATTCACACAATTTGGGAGTGAACAGTAGTGGTACAAGAGCAGCATGATGATAAATGGAAAGATGTGGTAAAAATCACTAGTTGTACATTGTTTTTAGAATTAATATAGTTAGAATTCATATGAAATATTTGTTAAAGCCATTATAACATTAGCAGTGAGGAGCAGGAAAAAAATTTTTAAAAGACAGAAAGTAGGCAAGTCAAAATCTCGTTATGACAATACTCATCAAAATGATGTTAGCTTTTAGAAGTCACTACTTAACATAGTAAAATAAAAAGACTGTGGACACTAAACCAGAAGTCTTAAATGTTTACTATTACAAAAGCTTACACTACACTCGTTCACTTTCATTTATTTAAATAAACAGATAAATGAACAGGGCATGAATTTCAATATCAATAGATATGAATCATTTGCTCTGACTGTGTACATTCCTCAGGTACATGTGTGTATATATTCCATTATTCTGACTGAGCTAATATAACGGTAAATATAACTGCACTACCATTGCATTTATAAGCCTCATTTGGGATTGAGATGCTAGTCAACAAGAGGAGCAGTTAGTAGGATGGAGAAGACAGTTAGTGGGAATGCAGAAGGCATGTTGGAGGATGCACAGCTCTTTGTTCTGACATGTTGAGCAAAATAACACCATATATGGCCAAACGTCATACAGAGTTCATTTGAGGAAGGGCTCAATGACCACCAAGACCCCCTGAAAAGACCCTCTGTTACTACCCCTCACAATGGCACCTCTGCAACAGACTGAGTTACATAAAGCATTGATGGAGGGTTGGGGAACTGAACTGTATAAAAGGCACAAACTCAGGGAGCCACGTGCACGTTCACCACTGGAGGATCGTCCAGTTTTGCCACGTGCACGCTCACCACCAGAGGACTGCCCCATCCATCTCGGAATCATTGCGGGATCCAATGGTAGTGATATCTTACCTCTTTCCTTTCCTGTCTCTGATCTTCTTTTCTGCGCTGCCACGCTGGACATGTTAGAGCTCCAATATGAACTGGAGTCCAAGGCAGCCAAGTGATATGCCACCATAGACATTGCTGATGTGTTTTTCTCCATTCCTTTGGCAGCAGAGTGCAGGCCACAGTTTGCTTTCACCTGGAGGGGTATTCAGTAAACCTGAAATTGACTGTCCCAGGGATGGAAACACAGCGCCTGATCCAAACTGCTCTGGAACAGGGTGAAGCTCTAGAACACCTGCAATATATTAATGACATCATTGTATGGGGCAATACAGCAGTGGAAGTTTTTGAGAAAGGAGAGAAAATAATAAAAAATATTTCTGAAAGCTGGTTTTGCCATAGAAGAAAGTAATGTCAAGGGACCTGCTCAGGAGATACAGATTTTAGGAATATAATGGCAAAATAGTTGTCAGATCCCAATGGATATGATTAATAAAATAACAGCTATGCTTCACCAACTAACAAAAGGGAAACACAAGCCTTCTTAGGCATTGTGGGTTTCTATAGAATGCACATTCCAAATCACAATCAGATCATGAGCCCTCTCTACCAAGTGACCCAAAAGAAAAATGGTTTTAAATGGGGCCCTGAGCAATGACAAGCCTCTGAAGAGAAGACTGAGAGGGGACCTTAGCAATGTCTATAAATATCTGAAGTGCAGGAGCCAAATGGATGTGGGCCTTCTTAGGCATTGTGGGTTTCTATAGAATGCACATTCCAAATCACAATCAGATCATGAGCCCTCTCTACCAAGTGACCCAAAAGAAAAATGGTTTTAAATGGGGCCCTGAGCAATGACAAGCCTCTGAAGAGAAGACTGAGAGGGGACCTTAGCAATGTCTATAAATATCTGAAGTGCAGGAGCCAAATGGATGTGGCCAGGCTGTTTTTGGTGGTGCCCAGTGACAGGACAAGGGGCAATGGGCTAAAACTGGAACACCAGGAGTTCCACACAAACTTAAGGAAAAACTTCTTTACTGTGAGGGTGACAGAGCACTGGAAAAGGTTGCCCAGAGAGGTGTGGAGTCTCCATCTCTGGAGATGTTCAAAACTCATCTGGACACTTTCCTGTGCAACCTGTTGTAGGGAACCTGCTTTGGCAGGAGGTTGGACTAGATGATCTCCTGATGTCCTTTCTAGTCTCTACAATTCTGTGATTCTGTGATATGCCCTGTTCACTGGATATGTCCTGTTGTATTGTAGGAAGACATTAGAAGTGGAAAGCTGCTGTATGGAGTCCCACCTGATGAGTTGCTGAGGCTGCTGAAGGAGAAGGTGAATTGAGTCAGTTTGCAGAGGTAAAAGCCATCCAACTGCCCTTAGACATTGCTGAGCAAGGAAAATGGCTAGTGCTCTACCTCTATTCAGACTTATGGATGGTGGCAAATGCCCTGTGGAGGTGGTTACAACAATGAAAACAGAGCAACTGGCAGCACAGAGGCAAACCCACCTGGGCTGCTGAATTATGGCAAGATATTGCTGCTCTGCTAGAGAAACTGGTTGTAAAGATAAGTAATGTAGATGCTTAATGTGCACAAGAGTCAAGCCACTGAAAAACATCAAAATAGTCATCAGGTAGAACAGGCTGCTAAGATCAAAGTGTCTCAAGTAGACCTGAGCTGGCAACAGAAGGGTGAAAAAATTTTAGCCCACTGGGCCATGATGCCTCAGGCCACCAAGTAAGAGATGCAACATATAGATGGACGTGTGATTGAGGGGTGGACTTAACCGTGGACACTATTGCACAGGTTATTCATGAATGTGAAACATGTGCTGTGATCAAGCAAGCCAAGCAGTTAAAACCTCTCTAGTAAGGAGGACAATGGTTAAAATATAAATATGGAGAGACCTGGCAGACTGACTATATCACACTCCCACAAACTCATAGTAGGAAGCACTATGTGCTCACAATGGTGGAAGCAACAACTGGATGGTTGGAGACATATGCCATACCCCATGCCACCAACACTATTCAGGGCCTTAAAAAGCAAGTCTGGCAGTGGCGTGGCACTCCAGAAAGAACTGAGTCAGACAATGGGACTCATTTCTGAAACAATCTCATAGACACTTGGGCCAAAGAACATGGCATTGAGTGGGTGTAGCACATTCCTTATCATGCACCAGCCTCTGGGAGAGTCGAACGATGCAATGGGCTACTAAAAAACACACAAACCACACTCAAAGCAATGGGTGGTGGAACTTTCAAACACTGGGACATAAATTTAGCAAAAACCACCTGGTTAATCAACACCAGAGGATCTGCCAACTGAGCTGGCCCTGCCCAATCAAAACTTTTATGTACTGTAGAAGGGGATAGAGTCCCTGTGGTTCACATTAAAATATGCTGGGGAAGACAGTCTGAATTATTCCTGTTCGGGTAAAGGTAAACCCCTTTGTGGGATTATTTTTGCTCAAAGATATGGGTGCACTTGGTGGTGATACAGAAGCTTGGGGATTTGATTTTAGGTGAAAAGAGCCAATTGTTATATTATCATTGCTATGCTTGTTGTGTACTATACTAACGGCTTTATATTAAGAATTCTCTTAGGTTAATGAAGAATGAACTGCAATGGAACCAGGACTAGTGCCCAACAGCTCCTCCGAGATCAACACCTTCAATCCACAGAACCTAAGACTGGACTGTGTCACATATGCCAGCTACAAGTTCCGGATGCAGCATGCAACAGACACTACACACCACCCTCCTGCTGTGTCCAATGTCACCTTCTCCATTGACTGAGTGGACTCCACATCACCTCTCCTGCCTTGAAAGACTGTCATGACAGATGAAACCCAAGGTTATGGACTAAATAAACTCAATAGACATTTTGAAGAAAATGGCCCATAAACTAGGGGAATAATATTTGTGTGTGTTTGTCTGTGTGTGTGTGTGTGTATATATATATATATATATATATATGCAAATATATTGAAATGTATTAAAAAGTGTGGAACCTGAGCATGATATAAATAGTATGGAATAAGGGGTGGTTACTGTCCTGGTTTCACTAGGATAGCGCTAATTTTCTTCTTAGTAGTTAGAATAGTGTTGTGTTTTGTGATCCTGTGATTCTGTTTTGGTTTCAGTATGGGATTTGTTATGAGAAGAATATTAAGAACATACTATGGTGGTTTCACCCATAGGTAAGACCACGCAATCGTGTGCTCACTCCTGGCATCTGGCGAGATGGGAAGGGAATCACAACAAAGGAGTCCTGGATTGGAATGAAGGACAGGGATGGCTCACTCATCAGTTATGGTCATGGGCAAAACAAGCTTAACTTGGGGAAGAAAAATCAATTTAATTTGTTACCATTCATCTGAGTAACACAGTGAGACATAACAACCACATTTTAAGACACCTTCCCCCCACCCCTCCCTTCTTTCCAGGCTCAAATTACTGTGCTCCTGATTTCTCTACCTTCTTTCTGGCCTAGCGGCACAGGGGACAGGGAATTAGGGTTGCAGTCAGTTCACTTCTGCCACTCTTTCTGGTATAAAATCCCTTCCACAGGCTGCAAAGATTCTAGCAGCAAAGTGTTTCAACACAGAAGCTTCTCATGGAGTCATGGACCTCTTCAGGCACCACTCCCAGCTCTGGCATGGGGACGTCCACAGGCTGCAGATGGGCTTCAGGTCCAGCACAACTTCTCATCCCCCAGCTCTAGGGGTGCACCCCCGTTCTGGTTTTGAGCATCTCTGGGGTCTCAATACAGTCACATCTGCCTTTGAGCTCCACTTTCTCCTCCAGTGTGGAGTCCATCATGACCTACACGTGGGGTATCTTCTCTGCCATTGAACTTCCATGAGCTGCAGGGGACCTCCTTTACCTTCTCCTACTCCATGCGGTAGAACTGGGTGTCTGAGGTTCTCTGTCCTTCCCAATATCCTCCTTCCTCCTGTGAACAAAGCTCTCTCTTTATTTAGGCCAATGGTCATCTTTTGTTCAGGTCAATGGCTTCTCCTCTAGGTTCTCTCCACCTTCTTATTTTCAAAACACTCCTTCCCCTCATAAATAAGGATTTGAAGAGGTGGGTTTTTTTTCTATTGTTAATTAGCTCAGCCTGGACTAGAGGCAGCTGGTGGGTATGCCTTGGAGCCGGGGGAACTTTGTGAAGCTTCTCACAGGGGCTGTCACTATAATCCCTTACCCCACTACCAAAAATGCCGCCCCCCTCCAACCCAACACTCATACTAATATTTTTACTCATTGCTCGAAGTCCAAGGACTTTGTGTTTTGCTAGTCTGCAAGTGTAAAGGATTGTGGGTGGGCAAAGGGTGGGGGGGGAGAGATGTAGTAATTAGTAAAACCCAAAAGTTGCATTTGGATATGTCAATGAAATATTCCATATCCTATAATGTCATGTTCAGTATATTAATGAAGGTTGACCAGAAAGCTGAGGATTCTCTTGGGGATCACTGAGTTTCACTCTTCTGGGATTGAAGAGTGGTTTCTGTTTTGGGACAGTTTCTGTTCTGGGCTCGCAAGCTAGGGACAGGCTGGGCATCGGTATCAGCGTGTGGTGAGCAATTGCACTGTGCATCACTCATTTGCATATTCTATTATTACTGTTTTTATTATTATTATGTTTCAATTACTAAATTGTTTTTGTCTCAACATATGTGTCCCCTTACCCTTAACCCCTCCAATTCTCTCCCGTATTTCCTGTGGGTGTGGGGAGAGTGAGCAACTCTCCTATGAATAAAGGCTGAGACACCTGAGACTCTTCGGCCTGGAGAAGAGAAGGCTCAGGGGGAATCTCATCAATGTGTATGAATATCTGAAGAGAGGGTATAAAGAAGAAGTCGAAAGGCTTTTTTTCAGTGGTGCCCAGTGAAAAAAACAAAGGCAATGGACAAAATTGAAACACAGGAGATTCCATCTGAGCCTCAGGAAACACTTTTTTACTGTGAGGGTGACTGAACAATGGCACAGATTGACCAGAGAGGTTGTGGAGTCTCCCTCAGTGGAGATATTCAAAGCTATCTGGAAATGTTCCTGAAAAACTGGATCTAGACAGCCCTGCCTTAGCAGGATGGTTGGACCAAATGATCTTCAGAAGTCCCTTCCAACCTCAACCATTCTATGTACTCCAGACGTGGCCTCGTCAGGGCAGAGTAGAGGGGAAGGAGAACTTCCCTGGACCTGCTGGCCAAGCTCTTAATGCACCCCAGGATACTGTTGGCCTTACTGGCCACAAGGGCACACTGCTGGCTCATGGCGAGCCTGCTGTCCACCAGGACACCCAGGTCATTTTCCTCAGAGCTCCTTTCCAGCAGGTCAGCCCCTAACCTGTACTCGTGCATACAGTTATTCCTCCCCATATCCCTTAAACCCCCATAATTCTAACTCTCCATGTCAGGGAACTGAACTTCTTAAGCAATTTATCTATCATTATTATGTTTTAATTTAAATGATCATTACTTTTGGAAGGAATATCTGGTCAAAAAGATAGGCTTTACACTAGATTTGCTTGGAATTTTGTAGGAATTATCCAGAAATGAGGGAATGCAAACTTCCAAATCCCAGAAAAAATCTTCTGCAAGGATAATGCAAGGAACTATTTGCTTGAAAATAAAGTTGAAAGATAAATCTTTTTCGAAGTTGTAGAGGGAAAAAAATGAAGTAATTTTTTAAAGCAACTTTTTTCTATTAGGTCTCAAGAGGTGGAAGACTAATGACTCTCCTCCTGCTCACATCTGCAGTATCTGGTGTTATCATCACTCACATTCATTGTACTCTGTTGGCTAAGAATAAGCCACGATGGGCTTGAATGAAAGCAGAACAGCAGTGATATTTAGCTATTGGTTCTATTTCCAAATCATAATTGCTACATTCAGACAAGCCTGCAGGGGTGGAAAGCAGTTGGCTCATGATAAGACCAAGGAAAGATCAAAATGTTGATCATTGAAAGAAATATCTACTTCAGTAAGTTGGAAAAAACAGCATCTCCATTTTTAACCAAAGATGTGAAGCCTGTTCATGAGTGAGGTCTTGTGTTTTCATTTTCCTCACTAAGTGTAGTTGATTTTGTAGCTTGTCTTCTTCGTCTGTATCAAGGAAGACTCACAGCTAGCTTCCGGAAAGTAAAATTTTTGTTTGAAGTGTTCACATTATTTTCCAGTCAAGGAGTTTATCAAGCTTCATTTATATCTCAGAACAAACAAAGAAAAACATAGTAGCTGTATTTATCCAGAAGGATCCAAGCCACATACTGAAGTTAAAAACATGTGAGAGTTTTTGACAAGACACACTGACTTGCATACTGATAAACTTTCAGAGGACTCCAGCTGAATTTACAATCAAAGAAAAATCCTCAAGATGTTAGTGTTCTTTAACACAAATATTCATAAATACAATATCCATCAAAAATACCATTCCAGGAAAAAATTTAAGTCTGTAACAAAATAGATATATTCCATGGAGTCTAACAAAACCTTCAGATTTGTGGTTGACACAACATAGCAAAACTTTTACTGCAATTTCTAAGTATTTTTCTTTTATTATCTTACCAAAATTTCAAAATATATCAAAGCTGGCATTTTTTTTAAGTGAAAATGTAGCTAAGGACCACATTTCCAAATATTCATTTTTTCAGTATTTATGGACTCTAAAAAATAAGTTTTATTTACATACATCAACTTGTCACCACCAATGAGATACATAGTGTTATCTTCTGAACCCAATATAGGCATAATTAAAATGAATGATTACATCAGTTACTATGTGGTTGGAAGAGGAAGATGGACAGGATATTTTTGTCTTGCATTAAAATACAGTAGCAGTCATGAGGAGGCATTTCAAACTTCAGAAAAATAAAAGGGCTTTAATTGAAACCCTTTATTTAGTTGCTAGAATACATTCTGCACTAGAGGAAAAGATTGTGGTTTGGGTTTTCCTTTTTTGTTTGTTTGGTTATTTTTTTTTAAAAGATCTTTACTCAAAAGAAACTTGACAAACCCAAATTCCCTATAGTGTAGAGTTGCAAATGTGCTCCTTAGGGTGGTTGTGCAACTGAATATGTTTTAACAAGGCTCACCAACAGTTACATGTTCCTGAAACACTGGAGTATACATTGTGGACTATACCTATTATTACATATATTCAGATGAATGTCATATTTCTAGGAATTTTAGATATTTTCTGTAGATTTTAAAAGTGAAAAGGGGTAGCCAGTTTTTCTCTCTAAGCTATAGAGAAAGTAAGGATTTATATGTTTGCTTGTTTGTTTTATAGTTGGACAAGACATAAGATTATATCTGTGCAATATTTTTGAAAAAAAAAATATTGAGAAAAAACAACTATGTGAAAAAAAAAATACATAAGGTCATTGTCACTGGTGCTTCTTCTAGAAACACAAAGTAGATTCACACAGGTAAGTTTAACATCATAAAACCAAAAAATGTAATGTTTGATTTTGGAAGTCTAGCTGAGTAAAGGAATGCACAGAAGTCTGTTCAGCATCCATATTCTCTCTACAGCTCATTAGAACAGTCAAGTACTCTAAAATACTTTGAAAACAGTTTAAGATCTCAAGTTTCAACAGACATCTGTCTTTGCAGAAACTGAATCCTGCTCCTAAATGTCAATGTTAGGGTGAATTAAACTGATGTCTAGGCTCCAGTGACAATAGTGATTAGATCAGCATTGATTACAATAGGAGGTTAAAACCTAGTTCACACATCGACATCTGTTTGTACTCAAAGAATCATACCATGTACAAAGCCTCTCTATGACTCACTTTGTTGGCTTAACCACACACACATCTAGTGTAATTTCAGATGTCCTAGAGTATATGAAACATCCACATAATGTTATTCTAGAAGGATCCAAGTCATAGAATACCTCAAGCTGGAAGGGGTCCATAAGGACCATTAAATCCAAATCCCTGTTCCTTGCAGGATTATCTAAAACTGAACCATATGACTAAGAGCATCATCCACATGCTCCTTAAACTCTGTCAGGCTTGGTGCCATGACTGCTTCCTGGGGATCTTGTTCCAGTGACCAACAACCCTCTCAGTGAGGAACCTTTTCCTAATGTCCAACCTGAACTTGCCCTGACACAGCTTCATTCCATTTCCTTATGTCCTATTGCTGGTTACCAGAGAGAGGAGATAAACACCTACCCCTCTGCTGTCACCACTGAAGAAGTTGTAGACTGTAATGAGGTCGCCCCTCAGCCTTCTCTTCTCCAAGCTGAACAAACGAAGTGACATCAGCTGCTCGTAGTAAGTCTTACCCTCAAGGCCTTTCATAATCTTGGTCACTCTCCTCTGGACACTATCTAATAGTTTGATGTCTATCTTATATTGAGGCATCCAAAACTGCACACAGTACTCCAGGTGAGGCTGCACCAGTGCAGTGCAGAGTGGGACAACCGATATTCAACTTACCATCACCCTAAACTCCCAGAACTCTTTCCACAGGGCTACTCTCTAGCTTCTCATCCCCCAGTTTTTATCTATAACAGAATTACCCGATCCCAGGTGGAGAATTTGACACTTTCTCTTGTTAAATTTAATATGGTTGGTGATTTTGCCCAGCTCTCTGTTCTACACAGATCTCTCCGGAAGTCCTCTCTGCCCTCAAGGGAGCACACAGCTTCCCCTAGTTTAGTATCATTGGCAAACATACTTAATTTACACTTGATTCCTGTGTTCAGATAACTTATAAAAACATTGAAGATCACTGGCCTTAAAACTGAGTCCTGGGGAACTGCACTTGTGACTGGCTGCCATCCTGATATAACCCCATTTCCTATAACTCTTTGAGCCTGACCTGTCAGCCAATTGCTCACCTAATGTATTATAGACTTGTCTAGCTATGTGCTGGCCATTTTGACCATAAGGGTACTGGAGAGACAGTATGAAAAGCTTTGCTAAAATCCCAAACCACCACATCTAATGACTTCCCTTGGTCAACTAGATTAGTTAAGCAGGACTTTCCCCTCAGGAACCTGTGCTAGCTATGACCAATGACTGCATTGTATCTCAAGTGTTTTTCAATAACTCCCAGAATAACCTTCTCCATCATTTTACCAGGCACAGAAGTAACACTTTAAGGTCTGTAATTACCAAGGTTTTCCTTCTTACCCTTCTTGAAAATTGAGACAATATTTGCTGGCTTCCAGTCAACTGGAACCTCTCTAGACTCCCAAGACCATTTTAAAATAACGGCGTGAGGTCCCACTATGACATTGGCCAGCTCTTTCAGTACACTAGCATGAATCCCATTGAGCCCCATAGATATATGTGCATCAGGCTGCAGCAGTAGATCTTGAACAAGTTCAGGGTTGGCTGGGAGTTTATACTTCCCTCAGTCATAATCTTATAAAACATGGTTCCAGGCGTCCCAGTGCCCATCATCGGTATTGAAGACAGAGGTGATGAAAGCATTAAACATCTCCACTTTGTCTACGTCCTTATTTGTGAGCTGATCAACCCCATAAAGAAATGGATCAATGTTCTCCCTGATACTCCTTTTGCTATTAACATCTTTTTAAAAG
The DNA here is from genome assembly GCF_000700745.2 of Antrostomus carolinensis. Classification (NCBI taxonomy): domain Eukaryota; kingdom Metazoa; phylum Chordata; class Aves; order Caprimulgiformes; family Caprimulgidae; genus Antrostomus; species Antrostomus carolinensis. The sequence continues at coordinate 12,734 of NW_010297612.1, read as the reverse complement.
CCCTTTGTGTTGACCTTCACAGTGCTGGCCAGCTTGGATTCAAATAAAGTTTGACTGCACAAATTTTCTCCTTACAGTGGTGAATAACATCTCTGTAGTCCTCCTGTGTTGCCTGTCCATATACTTTCCTTTTTTGTTCTAGAAGACCCCTGTTCAGCCAAGCTGTCCTTCTGCCCCACTTGCTTGACTTACAACATTTTGGAATTGCTTGCTCCTGTGCTCTTAAAAGATGGCTCTTTGTGGTGGTTTGGGTGGATTCACCCTTTTGCTTGCAGCTTGCAGCCAAACACAGCCTGCTCTATCACCCCCCGCCCCCCCTCACCCAGGGAGCAGGGGAGAGAATTTGGAAAGAAGGGCGAAGACTCACGGGTTGAGATAAAAACTATTTACTAATTAAAAGAAAAATGATAATGATAACAACAGTGATAACAGACTATACAAATGAGTGATACACAGTGCTCACCGCCCACTGACCAATGCCCGGCCTGTGCCAGCTAACGATCCCGGAGCCGAACCGGTCCCGAACCGAAACCCCGGAAGAGTGAGCCTGAGCGATCCCCGAGAGAAGTGCCCCGTCTTCCAGTCAACCCTGGTTAATATACTGACATGACGTGATATGATATGGAATATTTCATTGGCACAACCAGATGACAGTTTTGGGTTTTGCTCCTCACTGCGCTTCCCCCTCCCAGTCCTAGTGCAGCTGTGAAACAGACAAACTGTGGCCTTGAGCTGCAGTAACTAAAAACATTGGTATTTTATCAACATTCTTCTCATGATAAGTCTGAACTGAGACACTGAAAGTAAAATACTGCTATTCTAATTACTAAAAGGAAAATTAACTCTACCCTAGCAAAACCAGGACACTCTTAAAAAGTGATGAGCACTCATGGACCCCAACACCTTCAAAAGCAGCTTCCAGGAGACCTTACTAACTAGGTTCTTCAGTAGCCTAAAGTCCTCTCTCCCCATATCCAGTGTTAAAGTTTTGCTGGTGGTTTTTGTCCTATCACAAATGATTTGAAACTCGACTACTTTGTGGTCACCATGTTGCCCATGAGTCCCTCTCTGTTTACAAACAACAAATCTAGAAGGACACCTTTCCTAGTCAGCTCCCTTAATATGTGTACCAAGAAGTTATCCTCAACATGTTTCAGAAATTTCCTGGAGGATTTTGTGTCCACTGTATGATATTCCAAACTGATTTCTGGGAAATTAAAATCACCCATAAGGACAAGGGCAGTTGATCTAGAGATATTCTTTTATTCCTTGTAGAATAATTCACATGTATTGTCATCCTGTCTGAGTGGTCGATAGTAGAGTCCCAAAACAACATCCACTTTATTTGCTTTTCCTTTCATCCTTACTTAGAGGATCTCAACTGTGTCATCACCAACTGTCAGTGCCATGCAATCCAACCCTTCCCCTGCATACAGTGCCACCCCCACACCCTGCCTCATCTGCCCTGCCTATTCCTGATGCAGAACCATAATTGCATGCCAGTCACAGGATTCATCCCACCATATTTCATTTATAGAATCATTAATTAAGGTTGGAAAAGACCTTTAAGACCATTGAGTCCAACCATAAACCCAACACTGCCAAGTCCACCACTAAACTATGTCTCTGATCACCACATCTACACATCTTTTAAATACCCCGAGGGATGGTGACTCATATGTCAATGATGTTGTGGCTCTGGGACTGGGCCAAAGCCACTAGTTCCTTTTGTTTATTCTTCATACTGTGTGTATTAGTATAAAGACATTTCAAATGTGCTCCAGTGTTCTCAGCACATCGTCGACCAGACTGAAGGACCTAGCTAGCACATCATCCCTAAAACATTGGCGTGTTGCCCCCAGAAGAATGAAGGTCCCTTATAGATCTTGTGCCATATTTGGAAGCTCTGTCTGGGTGTCTTAAATGTGATCTTTTTTTTGCCATGATTGCACAGTATTGGAGATTTTTACATAAGCATGCATTGATTCAAAGAACAGTATAGTTGACAGCTTCATTAGATATGGTGTTAAGCTGCTGACAGTTATGCGGTTGCACTGCTTTCAAACTGAAATCAATAAACCTGCTTAACCTGTGCTGCATAGTTTTGACTCATTCTCTGTTGGGCTGAGGACATTACTTGTATTTTTCATGTTCTTATTCTTTCCAGCAGTATTTGATGTTTCAGCGAAAAAGTTAGCATCTGCACACCCAGAATAAACCAAAATGCCTAAAAAACTACAAAAATGTGTCAACTATGTAGAATTATTTCCTCCATATTGCATGATGAAAGTAAGTTTATTTGCCTTATTATTGGGAAGAATAAAACATAAATAAATAAAACAAAACAATCAAAAATATCCAAATGACACCTAGGTTAGTCAGTCTTTTTTCCCAATATGAATATTGGATAGACTGAATGATTATAAGAGTGATTTTGGATTATGAAAATTTTGGAAGACAGTGCAATTTAGGGTCTTTGGTTGTTACTTCCCCTCTCTTAGCTTTTCTTTATTTCAACTGATGCAATTATACATGAATGAAAATAAAAATAAATTGTTGTTTTTTTCCACTCCACATAGCATAGTTTTAAATACCTCAAATAACTTTCATATAACTCTTCTCTGAGTTGGTAATCTTATTCCCTGCTGATTAGATTCTGATTGTCTTCCTATAAATCTCCTATATGTGTGTGTATAGTTGCATACATTACATTATTTAGTGTAATAGCTGGCAATTTGGCACTGACAGTTATTAATAGTAGAACAGAGCACAGTAACTCAAATATTTTAACAGACAAAGTCATCAGCTAATGATTATGTTCAATACAAGTGTACATCAGAAATTGCCTTAAATTAGAAAAGGTAAAATCTTAACCAATATTTGACTTATATTATACTTCACAGCAGAGAAATTATTCTGACTTTGAGATTGCTGACTCTTAAGGTTCTTCTCATGACATACCCAGTGTTTTCTCTTGCATTGGTATTACATCCTCTTTCACGTATTTATTTTTATCATTAACTTCACTGCTATGCTTTTTAAGAACTCCATTTTCACTGATTAATGTGAAAAATAAAAATAAATAAAAGTTGGTAATACTGAGGAAACTGACTGCTTTAGGCTACCTTTGTAGAATCACAGAGTGACAGAATAGCTAAGATCAGCAGGTACCTATTGAGATCATCTGGTCCAACACCCTGCTCAGAGCAGGGTCAACTACAGCAGATTGCTCATACACACAGACACACATACACAGAATGGTAGGGGTTGGAAGGAACCTCAGGAGATCGTCTAGTCCAACTCCCCTGCTAAATCAGGTTCCCTACAACAGGTTGCAGAGAAAAATGTCCAGGTGGGTTTTTAACATCTCCAGAGATGGAGACTCCACAGCCTCTCTGGGCAGCCTATTCCAGTGTTCATGGTTGGGTTCAGTCAGGTTTTAGTATCTTCAAGAATGGAGAATTCATCACAACTTCTCTGGGCAACCTGTTCTACAATTTTGTCATTATCACAGTAAAAAAGATTTTTTTCTGATGTTGAAATAGAATTTCCTGTAGATAATTTATGCTCATGCTCTTTTCCTGTCACTGGACTCCATCTTCTTTACACTCTCCCTTCAAGTATTTATACATGCCAATACTATCCCACCTGCACCTTCCCTTCTTCTGGTTAACCAGTCCTAGTTCCCTCAGCCACAACCTGTATGACAGATGCTTCAGTCATTTAACCATCTTCATGGCTTTTCTTCAGACTTGCTTTAGTATGTCTATGTCTTTCTTGTACTGGAGACCCCAGACCTGGACACATCACTTCAGATGTGGCATTGCAAGTACTGAGTAGAGAGGAAGGATCACTTTCTGTGGCCTGGTAGATTTGTTCTTCCTAATGCAACCCAGGAGGCTGTTGGCCACCTTTGCCCCAAGGGTGCTGTCTTATTGCTGTCTTATTGTCAGTTTATTGTCCACCAGGGCCCTCAATCCTCCTCTGACAAGCTGCTTTTCAGCCTGTTGTTCTTCAGCCTTTACTGATGTATGGGGTAATTCCTCCCCATGTGAAAGACTTTGCATATCCCTTTGTTGAAATTATAAGATTCCTCTTGGCCCAGTTCTCCAGCTCATTGAGGCTCATTAAGGCCTCTGACAAGGTTTCCTACAACACACTTATTTCTAAAATGGAGAGATATGGGTTCGATGGGTGAACTGTTCGGTGGATGAAGAATTGGTTGAATGGTAGCATCCAGAAGGTAGTTGTCAATGGTTCAATATCCAGATGAAGGGAGTGACAAGTGGTGTCCCTCGGGGGTCCTTATTGGGACCAGTACTATTTAATACCTTCATCAGTGACATAGTGGGATCAAGTGCACCCTCAGCAAATTTGCAGAGGACACCAAGCTGAGTGGTGTTGTTGACATGCCTGAGAGACAAGATGCCATCCAGAGGGACCTGGACAAGCTTGAAAAGTGTGTCTGTGTGAAATTCATGAGGTTCAACAAGGTCAAGTGAAGCATCCTGCACCTGAGTTGGGATAATCCTCAGTCTCAGTTCAAGCTGAGGGATGAAGGGATTGAGAGAAGCCCTGAGGAGAAGGACTTGGAGGTTCTAGTGGATGAAAAGCTGGACATGAGCCAGCAACATGTGCTTCCAGCCCAGAAGGCCAACTGTATCCTGGGCTGCATCAAAAGAAGCATGGCCAGCAGGTTGAGGGAGGTGATTCTGTCCCTCTTCTCTGCTTTGGTGAGACCACACATGGAGTCTCACTGCATTCAGCTCTGGAACTGTCAGTACAGGAAAGACATAGACCCATTGCAGCGGGTCCAGAGGAGGGCCACAAGAATGATGGAAGGGATGGAACACTTCTCCTGTGAAGAAAGTCTGAGAGAGTTGGGGTTGTTCAGCCTGGAGAAGAGAAGGCTTCAGGGAGGCTTATTGCAGCCTTTCAGTACTTAAATGGACCTATAAGAAAGATGGGAACAAACTTTTTAGCAGGGCCTGTTGCGATAGGGCAAGGGGTAATGGTTTTAAACTAGGAGTGGGCAGATTCAGAGTAGATGTAAGGAATAATTTTTTTTACGATGAAGGTGGTGAAACATTGGAACAGGTTGTCCACAGAAGCAGTAAATGCCCCATCCCTGGAAACATTCAGGATGAAGTTGGACAGGGCTCTGAACAACCTGATCTACTTGAAGATGTCCTTGCTCATTGCAGGGGAGATTGACTAGATGACTTTTAAAGATCCATTCCAACCCAAACTATTTTATGATTCTATAATTCATTGTCAGTTTATTGTACACCAGGACTCCTAATCCTCCTCTGCCAACCTCTTTGCAGCCAGTTTGCCCCCAGCCTTTATTGATGCACGAGATAATTATTCCCCAGGTCCAAGATTTTGTATTTCCCTTTTTTGAAATTAATAAGATTCCTTTTGGCCTAGTTCTCCATTTCATCAGGTTCCTCTGAATTACAGCATAACCATCTTTTTAAGGGACGTCAGAAGCAGCCACCAATTCCAGTAGCTCCAGGCCTAGAACTTCCTTCTCGAGGAAGGAAGCTGGAGACATGCCTGGTGCACCTGCCTCAAAGACAATTACTGCTTTCCTGTGTGCAGGTTTAACCAGCAGTGAAGCTGAACATGTATCCCAGACACACATACATGTGAACGTGTACACACACATACACACACACAGGACATTGACATGGCTGGCAACATATTGGACTCCCATAAAGCATTAATATGGACAGCCAAGTCCCCTTCCTCCTCTGTGGCTGGTCAGGATTGAAGGTCAGTAGTGCAAGCACACACAGGACACCCTCCAGGTTGACAAGCACATGGTCATTCACAGGTACCTGAAGCAGCAGCACACTTCTTTGTCTACCTGGCACGCCTGCCTGGATCAATGACATTGTCCAGCTCACTCATCACCTTGGCATTTTTCATTTCCTTTGTCACCAGATGCCCTGTCCCATTCAGCAGTGGGCCCATATTTTCCCTAGTCTTCCTTTTGGTACTGATTTAACTGTCAAAGCTCTTCTTGAAGCCTTTCACATCCCTTGCCAGATTCAACTCCATGTGTGTTTTGGCTTTCCTAACCCTGTCTTTGTGTGCATGGAGACCCTCTATATTTCTCCCAAGTCACTTGGCCCTGCTTCTAGCTTTTATATGCTTCCTTTTTTCCAGTCTTTATATGCTCACCTTCACCATGTTGGGCATTCCTAATTACTATGAAGTAATCTGTAGGTTGAAGCCAGCTCAAGCCCTTTGTTTTTTTCGAAGTTCATTTCAGTTTTGCTCTTTTGATACTACATTTTGGACTGAGCCACATATACACCCCCACTCTCCCCCCCCCAGCCCCGCCCTGCCCCGTTCTGGTATAGCTATCTCAGGAAGCCATTCACACCTTTTTAATTAACTCAGGAAGGGCCATTTATACAGCCAGTTGATGCACTCAGTTGACACAGCCATTACCTAAAATAAATCCCCTTCATCTTGAAGATAAATTCAGCTTTCTTTGCAACAGTCAGTCACTCCCTACTTCTTCCCTGAGCTTCATGAGTACATCTCTTGTGCCCATCTCCTCTGTGTTTTCTTGATTGTTCACACTCACTTAACAAGTCTTCTCCATGTCATCATTAGAATGGCTTCTGGGGAAAAAAAAAAAAAAAAAAAAAAGATTTCCTCATTAGAAATTTTCATAGCCTGTCATAAAGAAGGTTAAGTTTATTTGAGAATTTTGAGAATTACTGCCTTGAGGAGGGGAGGCACATGACACAACTGTTTCAATTAGCCTACTGGGTCTAAAATGTCCCCCTCATGAAGCGAGTAAACTACTAGTTTTTTGTTTAATTTTCCACCTCTTGGTTTTGTGAAATAAAATATATTTCAGCCAAGGTTGCCTGTGCTGTGAAAGCAGTTCTGTCAGTTGGTGAAGGATGGAAGACACATTGTAACACTACTCTTGTAGCAGTGGAGTCTGGCTGTTACAGGATAAATACTACTTACAGGATAAATACTACTTACAAAAAATAAGGGAGGAACTTTGTGATATTATTTCTTTTGGCTGAAAATCAACTGTGGTAGGTTAACCTTGGTTGATTGCCAAGTGCCCACCAACCTGCTCTACCACGCCTCTCTTTGGCAGGATACTGGGGGAGACAGTAAGATGGAAAATACTCTTGGGTCACGATAAAGGCAGTTTAATAAAAGCAAAAAAGCAAAGACCATGTGCAGAAGCAAAGGTGAACAAAAGATTTATTCTCTACTTCCCATCAGCAAGTGATGTCCATCCACTTCCCAGGAAGCAGGGCTTCAGTACATGTAGCGATTCCTCTGGAAGACAAGTACTCGAGTCACCCTCCAAGTTGCAGAAGGCAGACACAGCAAGTGGGAGAATGAAGAGCCAACCACTGTAGGAGATGATGAGGTTTGAGACCATCTGAGGCATAGGAAGGTGCACAAGTCCATGGGACCTGATGAGGTGCATCCACAGGTGATAAGAAAACTGGTGAATGAAATTCCCAAATCACTATCAATCTTACTTGAGAAGGCCTATGGACTTTTTCAAGGGCATGTAGTGATAGAACAAGGGGTAATGGCTATAAACTGTAAGAGGTTAGATTTAGATTAGATATGAGGAAGAAATTATTTCCTGTGAGGGTGGTCAGACACTGGAACAGGTTACTCAGGGAAGCTGTGGATGCTGCCTCCCTGGAAGTGTTCAAGGCCAGGCTGGATGAGGCTTCGAGTAACCTGGTCTAGTGGAAGGTGTTCTTGCTGATGGCAGGGGGGTTGGAACTAGATGATCTTTAAGGTCCCTTCCAATCCTAACCATTCTATGATTCTGTGATTCTATGATCTCACTTAATTTTTAGGGCACCAAAGGCACCAGTCAAAGTTACTCTTGCTGATGACTCTCACCTGGGACATGCCTCCTGACCCCACTGTCGCTCAGTAGAGCCCCAGCTCGGCCTCAGAGATGATGTAGTGGTACCTCTACCTACTCCTGTCTCTAGCCCTGTCTCTGGCTGGTCTTGGTCAGCAGTGTGAGTTTATCTCCTGCATGAGTCCATCTGGTCCAGCTCTGCCCTTGACAAATGCATTGGTGGCCCTGTTACCAGCTGCCGCTCTGCTTACTGTACTGAGCAGTGGGGAAAAACTTTTAAGATTGAGGAAGTTCTTAGATCAGAGTAACATTTATTATTTTCTCAGATTTAACTATATTTGTTTGATTCATAAAAGCATAGCTGGTTTATGTTCTAATACAAATGTTCACAAAATTAAATTTCTCACTTACGTACTTGACAGATGTTTGCATTGTTCCTAATGGGCCAATGAAAAGCTTTAACATGACATCAGATGTCATAACCAAGAAGTTCTGTGTCATTCATTCCTCTGCCTTCAAAAATAAATCTCTACGTGCCAGTAACCACAGATCATTGTCTGTTGCCAGAATATTAAAGAAAAAATAGAGCAAATCTTATTTGGTTACCTGTTTTAAAACATGAGACCCTGTAACTGTATTATTTGTCTTTTGACCTTTTCCACAGCTAATGATACTTCTAGCGACAGTGTGAACAAAAGAGCCCATTTCAAGTTTTATGTAAAAACATGCAGTAGCTGGTACAGTTGGGGCTTCAATAATACTTCAAGTCATCTCATACAAAATATTTTTTCTGTTTATGGTTTTATTTTAACATTGAAATCTGTCAACTTAGTGCTGAATTGTTAATAAATGTTTCTATGGTATGATGTCACTGTCTTATTACCCACCTAATCGCAATCAGTTCATTTTTGTCTGTGTCTCTGTTACTGTTTTGTTAATTTGTTCACTTACTGAAACAGTAGTGATAATGATAGCAGTAATAAAATACACAAATGAGTGATAACCCAGTAAGCAACTGCTCACCACCCACTGACTAAGCCTGGCCCGATCCCAGATAATGATCCCAAAGGAGCAACAATCCCAAAATGAAACCGCAGTCCCGGAAGACCGAGAGCCGGAGAAAAAGCACACACAA
>NW_010297612.1:0-3670 GCF_000700745.2 Antrostomus carolinensis | reverse complement strand
GGAAGAGCGAGAGCCTGAGCAAAAGCCCACACAAATCACTCCTCCTTTACGGTCAGCCCTGGATAATATACTGAACATGATGTGATATGATATAGAATATTGCATTGGCACATCCAAATGCCAGTTTCGGGTTTTGCTATTCATTGTGTTTCTCCCTCCCACTCCTAATGCAGCTGTGAACAGCCAAACACGACGGCCTTGAGCTCCAGCAGCAACTAATAACATTAGTAATTTTATCAATGTTCTTCTCATAACAAGTCTTACACTGAAACCAAAACACAGCTCGTCTAACTACTAAGAAGAAAATTAACCCTATCCTAGCAAAACCAGGACACTCTGGAAGATTAATGAACATAATTTTCTTATTAACAATAGATGTACAATCAAAATATTTTCAGAATCTTTGACATCATTTTGTGTGATGGGAACTAGCAGAAAATTTTCAAAGTTATTGGCAGATTTTTTAAAATTTATTTATTTTTACAATGTTTACGTTCTTTTTAGTGAAGAGAGAAACTGATTTATAGACATAGCTGATTCTAGGTGGTTTTTTTTGGTGGGCTTTTTTATTTTTTCCTTCCTTTTTCAGTAAGGAGTTGATTTCAACTGTGCTTGCCTTAGGTTAGAATGACCTTGACATTGTTTCTGTTAAAGCTTGAATTTTATACTTGTTCTCAGATTTTCCACCAGATCAGAGTTTACTCTTTCAAAAGATTGAAAGATGTTCTGCTTTATTTTTCTCTGGATAGTATTGATCTACCAAGAGCTAAGAAAGTGACAATAAATTTCTAATGCCTCAGTATATTTTTCTATTCATCCACTTCCACTTTTATATTTATTCAGAGGCTATCCAGGAGATATCTTAGAAATAAGATTTATTCACCAGAAAAAAAAAAAAAGAAAAAGAAAAAAAGTCTGTTTTCCTCACTCCTTGTTTTCATAAGCATCCTTAATAAGCTTCCAGAAGATACTTTTTCCCAGTAGGCCATATTGCATTTTGCTTTGCTATGTTGTCAGCAACTTTATGTTTTGATTCTCTTCTGTTACGTGAAGGAAGCTTCTGAGCATACACACAATCCTCTTTGATATTGCCGTAAGCAACTGGAGGCTTTTAAAGGAGCTCAATAGCTGAAAAAAAAAAAAAAAAAACTTAAGGGACAATTCAGTAGCAATTCTGTTTCTGTAGAAAAGAAAGCAGAATATAGGCAGTAAAATGGTAATGGGAGAACAATTCCAACAAACACTGATGAAGTTCAAATCCATGGAAGCATAGAGATTTCTAGTTTAATTTGTGCATCATAATGTTGATAATATACTAGCAAAGAAGGGGAAAAAAGGAATAAAAAAGAAAAAAATCTATAGAAAAAAGAGTGATCAAATGTCTGTAGAAAGATTTGAAAAAGGCACCAGGGAGCATTGCAAAGACTTGGCACAGATATAAACAAAAGAAAGACTGGGGAAGAAGGAAATGGTATTGTGACTACAACCAATATAACAGTTTGTCTGTTGCTAATAGTTAGTGAGAAACAGCAAATTTCTTTTAAAGTCATTTGCTTAAAATAATGAATTATTCAGAGAAATTGAATTGAATATTGAAAGATTATTTAGAATGATGAAGCAGTTTTGAAAGTGAGAGTTGCAAACCTAGTGAAAGAATTAAAACATCATTTTTAGATACTTGGGAATATATGAGTAAAATTAGTCTAATTAATGAATATGTAAAAAGTGATACAAGACTTAAGGTTTTGCACAGGAGCCAACTCTCCCATTCCTTCTGGAGTTCTGTAAGAATAGATGCTGGTTAGCATCTCCCCAGAAATACAAATATGTTTGTGTATATATAATAAAAAAATATACATATATGTGTTCAGTTCTGCTCATTAGAAAAGCCAGTTCAACTGAAAGATTCAATCCAGTTTTATTCATGATTTCAATAGGGACAATAATGGACTTTTCATAATCAGCTACCACTGAGTAACCTAAGTACTGGCACACAGAAAGCATGTGAAATTGCATATATGACCTCCAGCTTTTTGTATAAAATAGTGGAGTTCTTGCATGTTATCAGGCAGGTCTGCACATTTTGTAAGGTGCTTTCAGAAATCTCTCCCTGAAGATAAATGATGAAATCCTCTTTAAGAGAAAGAGATATACACTTTCATATACACAAAAGGGGAGAAAATTAAAAACTTAAATACTAAACAAAGATAGCTTGAATGATTTTCCGGCTGACAGGTAAATGCCATTATGTAACATTACAAACTTCAGCTGATTCTGTAGTGGAAAACCTGTAATGATAAAGCAGAAATCCCTTTATTATCATTTCCAAGAAAAAGAACTTGACATGTACTACATCAATAAAAAGGATGAGAAAACTAATCCTGAAATGATTTGCATAAAGTAGTGCACTATGAATGCATTTTACAGCATGTACTATGTCCAAGGTACTTGGTAAGGGAAAGATAACAAACACTAAAAGAAAAATTTTAATTTTCATGTGAAAAATTCTAAGCAAGAATCTTGTGGTTATGATATAACTATAATAATGGACAATTTTAAAGAAACTAGAATACTACATAAATGCATCATGTACCAATGAAAAATGATGTCTATTCTTTCCTTCACTTAATAATGAAGTAATAAATTAAGAGAAATGGTCTTTTGGGGAGTGCTGGTGGTTACACAGAAAATTTATATGCATTCTATTTCACATTTAAAAAAATAAAGAAAAAAAAAAAAAGAAAAGAAGATTTAACATGCTCCTTATCCTGAAGGAAAAGGAGATGGGCACGTGTTAAAAAGACAGCAGAAACACCATACTGGCAAAGCACAGCAATGATAACTCTCAGAAATGGTTTATTTTAGCAATAGCAAGCGAAGTTGTTCACATCTTGTAATGCACTGAGATCCCTGAGAATAGTTTAACGTGCAGCTACATCACACAGCAGACATGCATGAACTGGAATGTTACAGAGGCTCTTCTGCTTTTGGATCACAGTTTTCTCCTCCCCCTGGAATAAGAGCTAACTGGAATGATAACTGTCATCTTAAAAGTGGAATCGTCAGGTTTACAAACATATGTTTCCATGTCTACTGCATCTTTGTTGAACAGGAATTTGACCATTAAATATGAAATAATGGTGATGACATTTGGAATTGAAACATTTGAATTTTAGAAAACTTTGACTGGTATTGTGATATATATAATTATTCTTCCAAAAATCAATATCTTCAAAACTTGATTAATGAAAAACTAATATCTCACATGTTCTTTTTCCCAAAATATTCAATGTTGTGAAGCAAAAAAATGGGTGTTTGATTTCTTTTACAAATTTAATTTTGACTTTATTACTGATGGAAATGACAAAAAACATCCATTTACTCACTTTAAAATATTTTTTCATCTTCTCACAAAGACTAAATACATCAACCACCTCATAATATTAAGCTTATTTGAAACATATGTAGTTGAGATGAGAGAGTTCATTAATAACAGTGGTAAACTACGCCTGCATGAATCCCTCATATATAGGTGAAAACAGCAGATTCAGTGATCCACTAGCAAGGTCTGAGCTCCGTGTTGTCTGCAACCCTGCTTGTATGCTTGGGCCTGGGTCCTGCTTCGGGGATGCCTTGGTTGGTGAGTGTCCCGATCCGATATCGGGGATAA
>NW_010297611.1:16468-22696 GCF_000700745.2 Antrostomus carolinensis | reverse complement strand
AAAAAAAAAGCAGCTTTTTCCTTACTCTGATATACACGGACAGTGCGCATTTATCTGTGCCAGAAAAGTGACCGCAACAGCTATTTCTGAATAAACTATCCCCAGTAGCTCCCAGTGCGGGTATTCTAGTCTGGAACAGTCATGGGGCAGACAGTAAGTTGTTGCAGAATAGCTTATTCTGCAATAGCAATTCCAGTCAATTTTCCAATGTAGAAAAGTCCTTAGTCCACAGCTCCAACCTCCTGTTTGTGCCAGAAGATTTTGTCTTTAGAGAATAGTATAAATTTGTTCTATTCAATTCTTTAAGGCCCAAATTCAGCACTGAACTCCCTTTGGGATCAATACATGAGATCAGCCAGGGAGAGCTTTATAGTGTAGAAGTTTGTATTTATGTGCACAGACTCCACAGTTTTATTAACCAAACATTTAATTACCACCTTCTTGTAGCCGTGAGCTGTATATATTTTTGGCTGTGGGAGATCCTTGTGATTCTTCTGATCCAGTACCTTCTAGAGCCTAGTCCTAAACCAGCAGACAGAAAGTTGCCTTGAAGAAGATCCATCAGGCCAAACTCAAGATGGTTGGTAGCCTTCTTCACCAACAGCAGTGAAACAAGGCAAAGCAGAGCAAAATGTCATACCTCCCTCCATGCCCAAATACAGAAGATGGTTTACAGCACTGACATCCAGCTGACACATTTGAGTTTACTCTGAGTACAGAGAAAAGGCTGGTCTATAAATATACAGAAAGACTTTGAAAAATGTTTGAATGGACTAAAAATGTATCCTGGAAAGGCAGTGCAGACAAGTCTTCACTGAAAGCCAGTTAACAATCTCACTGCATCCAGAACTACTTTAAACACCTTGGTAAGACAAGTTTTGGGCTGGATTCATGTTTATGTTTAATCATGGTTTTTCTCTTTTCCTCCAGTAAAAAATACGAGCAAACCAAGATAAGACATCTATGCTATTTTTTTTTTTTATTTGATATACTTTTTACTGAGCCTTAGAACCCTCAAAAGCAAAGGTTGCTATTTATCCAAAGCTACATCACAGTGCCCCTGGCATTTTTGTGGTGTAGACCAACTAACATTTGTAGCTTAATTAAAATCACCAAATGCATTTTAAAGGATGACATAAAGTTGATTTTAATCTAGGCTTCCAAAAATGAAGTTGAAGTCTGTTAATCAACTGCCCCACCCTTTTCATTATTTATACAGCCCACAGTACTCAGTGTCAGAATAGACTCCTACGTCATCCTCTTACTTCATTTTCCCCAGGCATTATTAAATAGTTAATAACAAAGGTCTAAAGTCTGTCCTGAGTTTTACCTGTTGGCATAAATCTGGGGCCATGACAGCCCTGGTGTAGCATTCGTATAAATGAAATAACAGATTTTGGCTCAAGTATTTTTAATGTGCAGCAGCTGGCATTTTTGGGTTTAAAGAGCAAAATCACACCTGAGTTTTCATACTTTCTAGGATTTTGCCAACAAAAGGAAAACAGAAAATAAACATGACATTTTAACTTTTGACAGCCAGAAGAAATGTTTCCAAGACCGCTATGTTCAAGCTGTCACATGAACACGCAATAGAAGACATTCTTGCTTTACAGTTATGTTTTAGCACCAATGTCTTCCATTTGTTTGTTTCGACATGTTTTCCCTTTAACACATTTTTTAAATCAGAATTTTTCCTAATAACAAGTTTATTCAATGTTCAGTTAAAGCCAGATTTGTATTTTTATAAGTATATAGATGTTTACAAATCATTAGATACTATTACTGCTTCTATGGTATGACCTGAGAACTTTCGTGAGAACTTACCACTGTTGACAAGTGGGTTCAGTCAAATTCTTACCGTAAGGACAATAAAGGCAGCTGATTTCTGGGAGCTGCCAGAGAGAGTGGAGGGAATTGGCTGTAACTCACCCATAGTCCCCTAGCCTTATTATTTATTTAGCAGCTCAATAAGCACTTCAGCCCGGATTTTAATTTGATTCCCATTCCTAGCAATGAAAAATGAGGTAATAGGTAAATGATGGGTGTTTTCCTCTCTTAGAAATAGATGGGCATTAGGTGCAGAGTGGTGCCATCTATTTGCCTGATCTCTTTTGTTATTCAGCTGTCATGGGATTTTGATATAGAAGACAGCAGAGAAAGAGTTTAACATTTTGTCCATAATATAGTCAACTATATTTATTTGTGAGAGACCTGTGGGTTCCTCAACAGCAAGACAATCTCTGTTTTCTTTTCAGCAGTCGCTTATAATCAGTTCAAGAAAGACCTGAACCTATTGGAGCAGGTCCAGAGGAGACCACAAAAATGATTTGAGGGCTGGAACACCTCTCCTGTGAGGACAGGCTGAGAGTTAGGGTTGTTCAGCCTGGAGAAGAGAAGGCTCTTATCATGGCCTTTCAATAGTTAAAAGGGTCTTACAAGAAAGATGGGAACAAACTTTTTAGTAGGGTCTGCAGTGATAGGACAAGGGGTAATGGTTTTAAACTAAGAGAGGGTAGATTTAGACTAGATATAAGGAAGAAATTTTTTACAATGAGGGTGGTGAAACCCTGGCGCAGGTTGCCCAGAGAAGTGGTAGAAGCCCCATCCCTGGAAACATCCAAGGTCAGGTTGGACAGGGCTCTGAGCAACCTGATCTGGTTGAAGATGTCTCTGCTCACTGCAGGGGGGTTGGACCAGATGACCTTTAAAGGTCCCTTACAACCCAAACCAGTCTATGATTCTGTGATACGTGGAGGCTTGGATGTTTCAAAGTATTTTCTCTATATGTTCCTCCACAACATGCTCTTCCAAAGAATAAAAAAAGTAGTAGAATACCCAGCTTGTCCATATAAAATCCTATTCTAATTTTTGTCTAACTCTTCCAAGCCTTAGAGCTGTTACAACTGATTTTTTAAAAAAAATTATTTTATTTATTTTTTTTTCCAGGCAGGGAATATGCCTACAGCCTGCAGTTCCTGTTTTAAAACTGTGGTGGGACTACAGGGGGAGAATCAGGCTAAAAGAGTGTCCTGTCTTAGTATGAGACCAGTTTAAGAATGAGAAATAGTGGCTATGATAGTACTGGGCAAGCTCAAACTTCTCAGCACATAAAAATTATGTCTTTGAGTAATAAATAATAAACAGTTGAATAAACAGTCACATAATGCTGCCTGTTTGCAGCTTGGTTACTGTCAATGGACCAGAGTGCATGTGGCATTTATGCTAAATTGGGAAAAAGCATTATTTTATTTAATTTACTTTGTGTTTTTTTACCTCAAATACTTGTCTTGCCCAGCCACCCAAAATATTTTACTGCCCCTAAAAGCATTAAAAAATGTTGGATCTGAAAATCACTGTGACATAGGTTAGATGAAAGTTACTTTTCCTTTTAAGAAAGGCCTGTTAGAGTTTATTTCTGGCTGAAAGATAAAACACAAAAAGATGAGATGGTAACAAAAAACCACTTCCTCTTATGATGATTTGTCTCACCACAGAATAAATATGTTACAGGTGTTTCTCACTCCAGAGGTAGGTAAACTGAAAACACATATAACTTTTGTGGGTTTTTTTAAACCAGCTCTGTTGGTTGGAAGGAGATATCCCATTTGAAGTTGTAGCTGTTAGCGGCAAATGACTTTTAATCTCCTGTTTCTCTCGGCTTTGCTTATTAGAAAAAGATCAGTAGTTTTTAATGTAACTGGCAGGTGATAGACCTGGCTCCTGTTTTGTCCTAACTTGTTCACAATAAAATCTGTTGGCTCACAAAATGTCTGTCCTTACAGCGATTGTCCAGATCACAACCAAGGAAGCCAGAAGGAAATTGAAGCTTGCTGGAACACAATAGCCATATTCCCAAGAAGCATTTAAATGGCTGGTGGAGATTTATTTTTTTTCCCTGTTCTTACTGTAGTTTTTGAGCCTCCATCTGTCTCCCTGTCTCCTTAACTCTCCTATCTGGCCCAAATACTTCTGCTTGCTCTGCATCACTATCTTTTACAGAGGTCCCCATTTTTTTTAGTCTTGAGTGGAAGACTGGATTTCACATGCTATTTGCCATTGATTGAAAATAAGTGTATCAGGTCCAGTGGTGTGCCTACCAGTCTATGTAAAGAATTAAGGACAGACCATTTGGTGAGAAATACCACCCACAGCAATCATGAAAACTTAAAGTAAGAGACTAGCTACATATGAAAAGAGGAAAAACCTTTTGATAAGGTATGCAGTGAAGAAAAGGAAAAAGCATACATATGCTTTTTACATATTTTATATATTATTTATTCTACTGATGCAGTTATTTATATAAGAGAAATCAGTAACGAGCTGTTTAAAATCTTGGCACTAAGATAAATGCACATTTTTGTTCTGTATAGCTCTTTCATCGTGTGGTATGTGGTGATAGCAACAGTTTTTGATTCAGACAGGTTCTTCTTCAGCAGTTACAGAGAGACTTTGAAATTGTCATCAGACAGCTCATACAGACTATTTCATAGCATAGCTTCCTCCAAAAGTATACTGATAGGAGCGTATGTTTATAACGGGAAACAACCTCACGAGAACTTTTTGGTAACAGGCTATCTTTTAAAGCAAACAAATCTGAAAGTGTTTCATTACTTTTCATACTTGTTTTATCAAGGATTAGTGAAATAGCAGCGTTGAATTTAACAGCTTCAAAGTAGTAGTCTTCTTTTCTCTGCCATCTGTAGTGCCCTCTACTGCACATCTCTGTAGAAGCAAGGCAAACATTGAGATAACTGTATCGGTTACACTGCTTTTTTCACATTTCCTTTCCATCTTAACATTTAATAATGGTTCATTATTCGTTTTCCTAATAATTTTCCTTCTAATTTATATAAAAATGCATTCAGAACTTACAACTGAAATTCTTTCCTTCCTTCCTTCCTTCCTTCCTTCCTTCCTTCCTTCCTTCCTTCCTTCCTTCCTTCCTTCCTTCCTTCCTTCCTTCCTTCCTTCCTTCCTTTTAATAGATTTCAAAAAGGGGAAATAAATAAATGAAGAGAGCTTTAGGAAATGAACCTGCTAGTTCATTAATTGTTTATAGTTCATTTACTGGTCATGTTCTGGATACTAATTTATGTAGTTATATATATGTGTATAGTTACATATATGTGTGCAATATTCAGGTTGGACCATGTAAATTTCTGTTATTTTTGCTTGTTTTCCAGTCTCTGTTTTGTTAACTGAGGTATAAGCATTGAGTATTTGGGTTGTGCCTTTTTATAGTTGCTGTTTGCTGCTATGAAGAAGAGACAAGTCATTAAATTAGCTTCTCAGAAGGTGATGTATATAGTTTTGTTTGCAATCTGTTGCTAGGGGCATGATATAATTTTGTCAGTTCTATATCATACAAAAATCTGTTGATTTTGATGTTGAATTGTTGGAAAGAGCTACAGAGATTTTACATAAATATTTCCGGAGTGATCTCAAGGTACCCAAAGGCCAAAGACTTAAGATGAAAGATCTGAAAATTTCAATTTATTAATTCCCTTTTCTTTTGCTTGCCTCTGTTAATTGAAGCACCTTGTGTTTATATCATCATAGCCTGAGGTTTTCCTTAAATAAATCAATGCATGAATTTTTTAATTACTTACGCAAGCTGGATTTGGACTGCTTACTCTCATGAGTACCAGAGAAGAAAGGTTCAGGGGTAGTAGCTAATGGAACAGCAGGAGAAACCAGCTGCCTCCAACATTTTAAACACTACGTCATCTAATTTGCTAACAACAAGTCTAAGCATCGCAAGATTTGAAATGCTGTTGGCAGCAAGCTAGATACAGCACAGCTTCCAATATTACTGACTGCTGTGTGTAAAAGATGATGTTATCAACAGTGGGCTTTAAAAAAATTTCTCTAGAAAGGACAAGCCTTTAAGATATTTATCTCCTAAGTAACTGCCAACACTCTCAGGATGACCACTATCAGGCAGTCAATTATGATGACGTAGTTACAAGTTTAAAACACACTTTGGCATATCATAACTGCAAAGGTAAGAGCAGTTTAAATTCCTAGGATTTGCTTTTTCTCACCATCGAGCTGCCGGTGAAGGAGCCCTGATCTCTGTGCTCAAAACCCGCTGAAGAAACCGAGCATGTGCTTCTTCTCCAGGAGTACCTGGGGCTGCAGGGGGCTGTTGCAGCAATGGAGAGGAACTGGCCACACTGCTGCACTTCTCTGGCCTTCACAAGGTCTCCCAGAAGTACCACGTTTTCA
>NW_010297611.1:15664-16440 GCF_000700745.2 Antrostomus carolinensis | reverse complement strand
GAAAGAGAAGCCTGGTATTTTTGTAGGAAAAGGTGAACGCTTAAAGACAACAGGTATGAAATGCACCAAAATGATAATCGCGTGTGGAGTTTCTTTTCGAATTCGCAGTCTGTCTCTGGCTGTGTATTGTCCATTTTGAAGTGATGCCACGTGAATCATAAAAGTCTCAGTTCAGCCATAAGCCTTACAAAATTTAGTATTTTTTTCTTAAATCTTGGCTTCCCTGGATGCTGGTGATTCATGACTTTTAGAATTGGGGGTTTATTGTTTGTTCAGAACACAAGTTTTTAACAGTGTATTGAGAAAGATTTGAAAACGTATCCCAAGTCTGTTCTAAAACTTCTGAATGCTGAAGGCAAACTATAAAAATAGTATTAAATATTTAATCTCAATAGAAGTTGAATTCCATTTTGGGGAAGGAAGCTGATTTTTCAACACTTGGAGTTGCACTAGAGCTTTCAGCTTTTTTGGCTTTCTTCCAGCTGCTGAGAACAGTCAGGAAAAGACATTTGATACTGAGGGGAAGAAAATAATTGCTGGTTGTTCAGAAAGGATGAGAAAAATATTGAGGAGCCATTTAACCACTTTGGTTGGATTTTTTTCCAGTGACCCTAAGATCTGGGTGCTACGATGGTTGGGCTTAAATATCTGCTCATGCGTCGCAGCTCCAGAGACGGCTCCCAAGGCTCAGCTCCCCCAGGGATGTGGGCAGCCGAGAAGGGCGGGAGAAGGGCCCTGGCGGTCAGGGTGGGCGGGGCCTCCTCCTGTCTGTTAGC
>NW_010297611.1:0-15547 GCF_000700745.2 Antrostomus carolinensis | reverse complement strand
AGTGCCACCTCCTGCCCGTTAGAAAGGGCGGGAAGAGCCCTCAGGGTGGCAGGCCCACCTCCTGCCCGTTAGAAAGGGCGGGAAGAGCCCTCAGGGTGGCAGGGCCACCTCCTGCCCGTTAGAAAGGGCGGGAAGAGCCCTCAGGGTGGCAGGGCCACCTCCTGCCTGTTAGAAAGGGCGGGAAGAGCCCTCAGTCAGTCACGGCTGGAAAATCTTGACTTTGTTTTCTACAAAAGCTTTCTACTTTTTGTCTCTTGACCTACTATATATTGACCTCAGATCATGAGTTTTAAGCCCAGCGTGCAGAATAGCCTTTTCTAATTTCTTTGGTAATCTCTTTTTTTGCCTCTTTTTAACATGGCTTCATCCCTTCCGGAGAAGCTGGATTGCTCTGCATCAACATTCATGGAGGACCACGGTGTGTGTTCCTCTGGAGTGCCAGTTGGGAACAAGGCCAGCTTCAGGGAAACAAGTCTGTCTGGTCATGAGAGCCACGTTCCTAGGTAAAAGATGTGAAAAACAGCAGCCATACCCTCTTTCTGTGGTAATCCTGAAGTAGGTTGTGCACCATTGCACCTAATGGGCTTGTGCAAAAGTGAAAAACATCCTCCCCCTACAAAAACACAGGGGAGAAGGAGCTCTGACACTGCAAACAGCATCTCTTTTCCCTCAGACCTCTCCAAAAAGTCTGTAGGTACAGACAGAAATACAGAAAACCATGACAGAGCAAACATACTGAATTTCACTAACAAAAAACTCGCATTGTTTTTTTTAAAGACTCTTTCCGTCCACAGTATATCAGCCTCAGAGGCTAGAACAGACTGTGAGCATCATGAAAGTATTTTAAAAGGAAAAAGATAATAATGATGATAATAATGATGATAATAATGATGAAGACCTGGAGAGTTCTTAATCTCTGTGGCAGAGTACAGGAGCCGTATGGCTTTAGCGATGTGCAGGTTTGGGTTTTGGAGTGTGTTGGTTCATTACATTGCAGATTTTTATTTGTCACTGTTGCTCTTGTGTATTTATATTGTTTGCTTGCTAAAGGTGTTATAATATTTTTTTTCTATTAATGCTGTTGAAGATAATTTCTTGTGCTACACAGAAACAAGTATCTAATCATGCTGCAACATGTTAGAAATGATCAGGCAAACCCTGTGAGATATACCTGCCCCTTCTCTGCTCAGATTTCTCTGTTAACTAAACCAGAGTGAATTTCAAGTAGGCATACTTGGCCAGTATTGTATGTTTACTTATTATAATTCAGTTAATCTCTGCAAACGGAGACAGACTATCAGCAGGGGCTACACAGAAAATTGCTGTCCTCTTCCTCCTACTTTGCCACTTTACAATTTCTGTTGGCCAATAAATTGGGAAATTGAGACTGGAATAGAGACCTGGACTTTCAGATTCTGCAGCAAACTTTGAACTACATCTGGAATGTTAAGACAGTTATAGTGGAGAGAACCAAATGAATAAGTAAAAATATTTATGAGTATCAATGCAATTACATGGTTTAGTTTTCCTCTCTACCTGTCTGTTCTTTCATCCATCTGCCCATACATATTTGTATTGCCTTCATCGCTCTAATTTTTTATGTTGGAGGGGTGCACCATAGTCAGCTTTGCTCACCTATTTTACTCTTACCATTTACTGCATTAAACTTTTAGCTCACCAGCCAACCATTTCCTCTATGCTTAACAGAATTTCTATTTTGGATATGGCAGTGAGATGTAGGATTTTAATTAGGAGGATGAGTCTATAAGACTGTAAGTTAGGGAATCTTGGACTTGATTATGAAACTACAATACAGTAGAAAATAAATTTACATATTGGCTGCATGACCAGGCCACCTTGTACTATCAGCACTGCAAATGCTTCACTGTTTCACCTTTGGAAAACCCTTATTCTCTCTGTGTCCAAGTTTATTAATCTGAAAACCAGGAAAAAATCTTGCATTGTGTTTTTTGAATAGTTTAATATTATTTGACAAAAATGTTAGTAGGGTTGGTTTTTTTTTTTTGTACAGATACTATTACAAATAACATTTTAAAATAAAAGAGGAATACTTTCCAGAAATGGTTTTCAAAAAATGATAAACTAGTTTCAGCAGAATGAGGAGTAAGTGGAAGCTGGGCTATGAAATGGAAGAAACATATTCAGCTGATAGAAGAGAGCTTTAATGACACTTCATTATTGTTTGAGACTCATTGCTGGGTTTTAAAAATTATTCTTGCTGATTTTGTAACAGAGGGATAATTCATTTAGTGTGGTGTGCACTTGTATCGACTCATCTTTTCTTAGTATATTACTTAATGACAAAATTGGACTTTGCTGATAAAACTTTGAACTAAAATAAGTTTTGTCTATTCTTTTCATTCTTACCTCGACTTCTGATGGTATATAGTACACTTGTAATTTTAAGGACAGCTGAAATGTTACCATCAGATTGCTTATGAAATTAAAAAGCATCTGTCATAACACTCAAACCAGCCTACAGTTTCACTGTAAAAGATCTGCTGCAAGGTTACTTTGTCTTTTAGGTGAAAGATACAGATTTTATTCTTTTCACAGTGCATCTATTGAGACTAAGCCTTCCTATAATTAAAACTCTTAACAGTTTACTTAGGGCAGCAGATCAAAAGGTTAACGTGCAATGGTACAACAGGAAGTATTTGTGCTCTTAAACATCTTTAAAATTTACAGCATTTAAAAACAACTTAGCCTAAATCATAGCCAAAGCCAATATTACATCATTTATAGTAAAACCTTAATCCTTACTCACAAACCAACCAGTTTGTGACTCATCTAACAGTTCAGCTGGTGAAAAAATTGATGGTTTCAGGATTGAATAGAAATGTACTTTTAACTGTGTCCTCAGTCACGTGTCTGGAATGGAAAGTCAAAGAATTTAGGGAAACTGAGCAAAATAAAATTAAAAACCAAAAGCGCTCCTCCACATTTTGGAAAAAAAAAAATAAATCCTTGATGCAGTTCTGAATTACATTATTTTTGTAGGGGTGGGGATACAGGATCAAAACTCAAAGCTGCACGAGATTTTATCGTATGTACTGTATCATTAATTTACTTTGTTTCAGTTCTGAAGTTCTTGAAGCGATAGAGAACGTTATTCACGATGTACTTAAAAGCCTGGCCCAAAAAAATGCACCTGTTCTCACACTGGCTAACAGATCAGATTGGAGGAATATAGAGTAAGTATTCTATATTTTGATGTCCTGCCTTATATTAATATAAATGCCATGAATGTAAATTTGATTATGTAACTTCCAGAAAAATTGATGTTATATAATTCTATAAGTATTAGAATCAATAATGAATTTGACTTCTTAAAAAGTAACAGATAGATAAAAAGTAATGCTTAGTAACCATTCTGCATGAACAGGCATCGTGTACTAAGTAACAGCAGACCACAGCATAACGGGAAATGTAAAACTACTGTAATAGGGGTTAGAAAGGAAAGGGAGGTCCTGTAAACAATCATTTTCTGGAAGCAGTAGAAACCAGAAATTGTAAGTTGTGTTAGACTGAAAAAAAAAATCTGTTTTAGGCTGGAAACAATTACTAGCAATTTCATCCTCCAATGCCCTTTCTGAGCTTCCTCTTTTCTTTTTCTCTGCTTTTCCTCATGGTATCTTATTTCTTAAAATGATATTGATTAATGTATCTTTTTGTTCTTCAGATAAGATGAATCCCACTTCTTCCTGTTATATTTCTTGCCTCTGTGTTGTGTTCTAATTTCAGTTCTACCAGCCAAATCAAGCAAACCAAGTTTCTAATATGTTATCTAAATTTCAGAACTTATGCCAGCTTATCTAGACAGGATCAGAGAAAAAGCAACCTGTCCTCCTTTATAACACACTTGGTGATTCGTAGAAGTTGCTTGTGCAGCAGCATTTTCCCAAGGAGAGCTCTTTTAAAGTGTAAATACCTTAAACTGAGATATAATTGCTTTCTATAATACAGAAGCAAAAGGATAAAGGAAGATGCAAATCCATTTCTTGCCCTGTAATAGTTTTGGACGTCAGTGGGTTAAAGGATATTTAGATTGGTAAGATTGCAGAGGTGCTTGTAAGTGGACACAGCACAAATATTTGAGGTTGAGAAAGCATAGCAAACCTTCCACACGTAAGGCTTCGGTGGAATACTCATTTAATGAGAACAATAAATTTCTGTCAATCAAAAAACCTGAGGGGCCTGAAGGTGATCAGTTAACTGAAAGTCTTGTATGTTCCAGGGAATTTAATGGTGGTTTGAGTCTTGATAGTTTGACAGAAATGTTTCACTCATATGTCTGTAAAATTAAAATACTGTAACAAAGTTTTGCAATTTTTGGCAGTCTTCAGGGAAATGGCATTCCAGGCTACAAAAACAAATGTGAGATGTTACAGAACACATAGGGGGGGAAACCACTCAAATTAAAACAAGTTAACATCACAGTATGTTAAAAATAAGACTCATCAATCACATTAAAAAAAGCTGAACTATTATTTATGGTGCAGAAATAGAATCTCAAATATGCATTTCCGTTGAATAGTGACTTATATCCCACTTTAATACAGCAGTTTAAGAAGATTAAAATAAAAATAAATAGACAAATAAAAATAAAAATAGAATGCCAAAATATAATATGAATGGAAGAAAATAGAGTCAGTGGGGCTTTTTTTTATTTTTTAGGCAGTATTTTCATACCCAATCTACGCAGCTGGAATCTGCTGGGCAGGAACTAATAGAACAAGAGAATGATTTCATGTTTGAAATGTTCCTTGTAAATATTTGTAGATGCCCAGAGAGGTATTTACTGGAGAATGATGTCAATCAGTGAGAATGCCAGGCCTAAAGCATTACAGTTTCCATTGTCCAGCTTTATTTTTCTAGGGGGAAAAAAAAATAAATTTAAAAAAATCATAGATTTCTCATTAGTGGAAAGATTTTATAGAAAACCACTCTGCTGGGGCAAACACAATCCTAGGAAGAATTGCTGGATGTCCATCCTAGTGCCACTTTGCAGTTGCCTTTATGAAATACCTGTGGGAGCCACACAGTTGGGGTTCTCCAGCACACAGCTTTCTGAAAGGAGCCTCCCTCATGTAACCCCAGAGAGCACTCCGGCCAAGTTTTGATTGCTGTTTTGTCACTCCCGTGCAGTTACAGTGTAGGAAGCAAGTCAAACCCACAAATACCTGGTCAATGTTGTAGCACAAAGGTAAGATGCTGCCCTGTGCTGTTTGTTGCTGTATCTACGTGCACCGTGGTGTGTTCTGCCACCCAAAGGATGCACAGAGCAAAAGCTTTGACAAATTTAGAAATATTATGAGGTTTTAGATAAAATTATGGCCAATTTATCACCAATACTTTTTAAAAAGGACATGAAAAACTCTGACATTGAAAAGAATGCTCGAAAGACAGGACTGTTATAAGGCACTAAAATAATTTTAAGTAAAATAATGAAGTGTCCTTAAGAAAATAACGGATTCTTTTGGTGAAATGTGCACCTTCAGTCGTGAAATGATGAAGCACAAAATAGTGGAGCTCATTTACATTAAACAACTGTTTAGGAAATAGGATGGACTAACATTTTTGTTTTCAGAAGTTAATAATGGAATATAATTGAGTTATTCTGATAATAATTTCAGGCCATAAATTATTTCATATTATTATAATATGAAATAATAACACTTGTTCATACATTCTACATCAGAAAGTCACTGTGTCAGACTTAATTTGTATTATAATAATGATTCACATTTTTTTCCTGTCATTTATTCCTTTGTTTTAGTGCTAAATAATAATTGATGCTGATATATTAACAGTTATAAACATGTATAAGATATTTTTCTTGTCTCTACCTTTGTCTGGAAACTTATGAATTTTAGGTTTAAATTCAGTCTTGAAGCATCTTCTTGTGAAACTCTTTTACGTTTTGAAGCCACTGATCAGTTGGGGGGCAGTTCAGTAACATTTTGAACGGTCATTTGGCAGATGATGAGTATTGTCTGCCTTTTCCTTTTGCCACTCCAATGCCTCCCAAGGTGATGGCTTCTGTACTGAGTTTAAAAATAGCACTAGCATATTTGATTGTAGGAAAGGGGTCTGAGTCAAAATTACCTTGCAGAGAATAATTTTCATTCACTAAATAAGTTTACCATTTTATTGTATTTGTTTGCAATGTATCAGATTTAAAGATTCTGTAGGTCTACAGATGATACCACAATGTACTACAAGACAAATAAGAAGTGACTGCCCTAAGTCAGCACCAAAATTTGGTAAGTTAAAAAAGTTCAAAAGCAGAATTCTTGGGTTTTTTTCTTGTATTTTAGTTCAAAACTTTGTAAACCACCCCCCCCCACCCCCCCAAAAAAAAATTAAAAAAATACTATGCACTGTGATTTAGAAGTGTGTGGCTAATAGAACCTGATATCATGACCAGCCCTTCAGCATTTCTCTTCTCTATTAAATTACAGTGAGTGACAGTGAAATTAATACACCATTCTTACAGTTTCTACCCTCCCTGAATGAGTATCAGCTGAAGGAATATTCAAAAGGTCTCAATGTAAAAACATCACCCTTATTCAAAAAGCTAGCTAGTAAAGGAATCTTGGAATATGGACAATAAGCTAATTTCTTTTTTCTAACTCAGTCATTTAATTTCTTGGCTTGGACAGCAGGGCATACGTTC
The DNA here is from genome assembly GCF_000700745.2 of Antrostomus carolinensis. Taxonomy (NCBI): domain Eukaryota; kingdom Metazoa; phylum Chordata; class Aves; order Caprimulgiformes; family Caprimulgidae; genus Antrostomus; species Antrostomus carolinensis. Next base: position 8,847 of record NW_010297611.1, on the reverse strand, counting down.
CTTTAATTAACTCGATCATACTTCTAATTATGGTAGAAATTATTGAGTCTATTGATTAGTACAGTGCCTCTGTAGTTTCACAGCACATTAAAATATATGTTTCAAAGTTTTATTTTATAAGACACAAATATGGGTCAATATAAAGACAAATTAATGTATATGCATTTCTGAAAATGGATTAAATATTTTGTAAAATGTATTTTTTCAGCTCTGATACTCAAAATACTATCTATGATCTATAAGATGGTGCAGAGCAATACTTATGCAACTAAAAGGTAACAAACTACATTTCTGTAATTTCAAATAAAGTTGTATTTTAAGAATGTTATTGTGAAAAACAACCTGTAGGATAATGGATTCCTGTACATAAAATGCTTTAGGTTGATCTGATTATCCATGCTCTCTATAAAATTCTCGTGAGCTTACAGCTGTTTCAGTATTATAATTACAAATACACTATTTTGTCTTGATAGAGATATATATTATTCAGATACACTACTGTTTGGTAGCCAAAGTGTTGTGGACAATATAATCAATGACATTTCTTGCATGCTTAAGATACCTCGGAGAAGTCTACATATAGTAAGTGGCATGTTATGAATATTTTTATCATTATTTCCAAATCATATAGATTGAACTGAAAGGTGAACTATCAAGAACAGTTATCAGTAAGAAATACATAGTTAAAATAAAAAGCATCATTTGTGCAAATGAAACCAAATTGTGGTTTATCATAGCCCTGAAAAGGTTTCTTTCTTCAGAGAAAATTTATACATGGAATTTGTTTGCTCCAAAGAGCTTGGGACAAACTGCCAGCTAAAATCACAGGGCCTTGTGCTGTTATCTAGCGCAGGCAGTGCTTGAACTTCAGAGGGCAAGCCCTCTGCTTAGCAATTTGCTAACTTGAGGGTTAAAGGAAAATTTAAAGTATGTCAGAGATGTAACCACTTTTCAAATTTTACCTATCTCTCATGCCTTACAATAATTTATTTGTATCTAAAAATGAAGTTGTTAACATAATTTATTGTAAGTATGCCTTTATATCTGTGATGACAGTAACACTGTTTAGTGTTTAAGAGGTTAATGGCAGCCAACAACTGCTTATTACCGATCAAAATCCTTTTCAGAACTATCTTGTTTTGCTTGTGCACTATAATAACATAAAACCATGTAGCTTCCACTTTACTGTATACAACTTTCTGTTTTTTCAGCTGTCTACAACTAAAGGTTTTGTTGCTGGTAATTTAAGTTACATTGAGGAAGATGGTACAAAAGTGAATTGTACCTGCACTGCAACAGTATGTATTATAAAACAGTAACAGTAATTCATAGCATCTACCTTTGCGTGATATCCTGCACTTCTTGTAGCTCAGGCTCCTGGATACATTTATTATACAGACTGTGCTTGTGGCAAACTAAGACATTGCAATCTGGGGGAAAAAAAAGAGAGAGATAAGAAGTAGTGCTCAACTCTATTGCAATTCTGAGGCTCAGCTACATGCTCACCAGGAATATATCCTTTGGATAGGGTTTTTAGCGCTACCTCCTACCATGGGAGCCTTGCAGAGGAAGGCATGTATTTTGTGTATCTTAGGCTTTGTAGTACAGTGTTCTGTCCAATAAGTGTTCTGAATCAAAGAATCCCGGGCACTCCAAACATCCTTCATTTCTGTCACGATAGATTGATTTCTGGCAGAGTAAGAAAACAAGTCTTGCAGCACGAGTTAACATACTCGTATGGTCCTCAATGAGATTCTTCTACCACACTGGGCAGACTCCTCTAGTAGCAACAGCACACTGAGCCTCTATAGTTAGAGGAATAAATCTCTTTCTGGACCCAAATTATGTTCTCATTTATAGAAATTTAATGTTGATACTTCATCAGCATAAGAGTTGATATTGTCTTCACGTGCCCAGCACTGTACAACCAAAGGTACATAACATCAGGCTGTTTGGTCTCAGCTTTATCACTTATACAGGGATTACAGACATTAGAAGGGCTTGTGTTCTCAACTAATTTTATCAAAGGTGGTACTGAGCTAAAGAGAAGTTTATAACCATGGTTTGATAAGAGTCAAGAGCCAAAAGTGGTTTGAGAAGATGAGATGCAACTAATCTAGTCCTGAAAGATTTCCTATAGCCGTGCAGACTATGAAATCAGAACAGAACTCAGACTTGTTGACTGTTGCCATGATTTCCTGGAATATGAGTTCACTGAAAGCCTGAATCAGTAATTTCAAAATGGAAAGATAACCTTAGCTGCCTGTTGTACTTTGTTTTTAAGCAGAACGTGAAGACCCCTGTTATTAATGCTCTTCTACAGCTCTTTGTATTTGTATTTGTTGATTTGTTTCACCCTGGCACAGGAGGTGATTTAGCAGTCAGAAGTAAAAACAGACCACACACTTCAATATACACACACTCTTTTCCCAAGTTCTTCCTCCAGTTCCTGTTTTCTCATCCATATGCTTGCCAGATTGAGCCAATCCTAATATCAGATCTAAAGTAAACATAACTGTGTCTTAAAATTGCTGCTCCAAAACAGTTATAAAATCAGGTTATAGGTTAATAAAAGAAAGGATTTAATGGTCTTCCAAAAAGAATACTTAAATGTTTTAAGTCTGTATTATATTTGCAATATTCACACCAAGCAGACTTTTTTTTCTGGCTATGAGAGAGAAAAAATTAATCAGGACATTGTTATCTCTGTAATGCCCATATGAGGAACAATTTTCTGTGACAGTAGCACAAATCCTTTTGAAAAGCATCTTGTTATAACAGGAGGACTCCTATATAACCGTAAAACAGAGCAGGATATGAATGGTTTAATATGCTTATAAAGAGGTGAAAATGTCAAGATTGATCTTTTATATAGAAGAAGAATAGTTGTTTCAGGATGTAATTTTGTCCTTCATTACCTAATGTTGTTATTTTAAAATATATTATTTTCTCTATTTAAAATTATTAATCTCATTTTTGTTGTTTTAGGCAGTCACTGTGCCATCTAATGTTCAAGGAATTAAAAGTATCCTTTGAGCAAGAACTCTCGTTGTAGACTGAAAAAATAAAGTAAAAACAAAGAATATTCCAAGTTAAACAATGTTCTGGTAATTTTTTCTTTGCTTGTTGGCTCTGAAATTGAGTCACGAACACTGCTTTTGGCTCCAGAACAGGTATTTTAGAGCATTTAGTTTTAATTGATTGGTGTGATGGATCATTTTACATGCAGCTAGCCTTAACAGAAAAGATTTAATCTCACATGCCAAATTTGTGTTAATTGTAGAAAAAGATGCAACTTTTCAGAGACTCTTGGATGATGACTTCTGCAATAAATTGTCCCCGTGTATAATGATTACGGTATGCACCTTACATTTCATATTCTCTAGCTAGACATGAGAATTTAAATGATACTTTAGCATTGTAGTGGTGCTCAAACTTGGTCAAAAGACTGTAATAAAATTAACATGAAACATGTCTAAATATTTTTTTCAATTTTATTTTCCTCATAGAAATACAAAATACATGTTCTAAAGACTTATTTCCTCCCAACATCTCCTTAGAGGTTGGTAGCTTATCAACTTCATGTGCTGCTGCAAAGTAGCTGCCCCGCTCAGTCTCAGAAAGGCTTAACTGCTGAGTAACCTTTTGTCCTTCAGGATCCCAGGTTTAGCAAACCCAAAAGAAACAGAAGTGGTTGGTTTTGGATTGTGCTGAAAGAGCTATGGAGCCTGCAGAATTAACAGGAATGGAATAGTAAATGGAATATGCATACCTACTTGTTCTGGGACAAATTTGTCCCATAACAAAGAAAAAAACATCTCCCCATACCTCAGAGAGACAAGCATTTATACGGTGCAGCATACTGTCCAGTTAGAGTCAGTCATAGCAAGAACTTGGTTTATATTGTTTCATTAGTGCCATAAATATTTTTGAGAAGCAAAAAGTGGCCTTTTTACACCAGCTTATAGAGATATGAGGGTGCATCTATACAGCAGCTTCCAGATCTTAGGAGTTAACTCCTTAAATAGAGGAATGTATGATACGTCCACAGTGCCTGTAATCCAGGACATCTGCCGTGCTGTTCCTCCTTCCCTCCTCACAGAGCCAAAATAGGAGTGTACAACTTTCCCCCCAAAATAGCTGCTGGAGATATATTTCTGTCAGCATTTTGTTTGCTTGCTTTTAAATGACAAATGTAAACACGTAAGTAGTCAGAAGTTGTTTTAATTAATTTAAACTGTTTGCTTTTATTTTATTTCCTTAGGGAAGAGGTGTACCAGATCTTAACACACGACTTTTGGTCAGAAGACTGTGGGATACTTTTCAAATTCCTGTTTTCACCCTTATGGATGCAGATCCACACGGTAAATCTGTAGAGGTTTCAATGACACAAAAGGAAAGCAAAATTTACTTAGAATGTCTTTTCTCACTTTTATGGGAAGGTACTCAGAGCAGAGAGATCCAACACAATCAAACATTCCTGATTTATGCAGAATATATCTAGTACATAAGGAGTTTAACTGAAACATCAGTACTGGCTTTACATGCCCATTGAATACTTGATGATTTGTTGTGCTTTGAGGTATTAATAAGAATCTTTTTAAACAGAATTCTTTGCTCAGAATAGAGCTAGATTTTGAAAGTACCTCTGGGCCTAAAAATAAGGATAAGGACAAGGGAATTTTATGATCCATTGCATGGTTCCATTGATTTTAATGGGAGTTAGGCACTTGACCACTTCTATAAGTCTCAGGAGGTCCTAGCTATATCTTTTAGAGTTCAATACCATTGAAAATGTTGCTCTGTCAAGAATTCTAGCTGTGGGCTATACTATTGCTCTTGTAAGATGAAAAGAAATAACAGGAACTTCAGTAAATGTTGCTCAATTTGGTATAAAGAAAATTTTTTTATCGATGTTATGAACCAGATGTTAGGCCAGACAGACACAAAGAAAATAGTGTGTTTGAGCAAAGTGAGTCTTTTATTGGTTTTAAAGTAGTTCACATACACTTACATTAATAACTCAGCACCCATGTCAATAGTGTACAGTAGTGAAATCTAGAAACTACAAGTCTAGTGCCAGCAGGAATAAAGTTAATCCTAAACCAAATCCATCACATCTGGATATGCTATTCTGTTACATCAGTGGCAGGTCTAATATTTCCCTCATTTCATGAAGAACACTGTGTATATCAGTGTGTATGTCTGTGCTTGAATTCAGAATCTGAATTCACATACACAAAATGTAGAAAATCTCTTCTGTATCTGCACTGATACCACCTGAAGTTACAGAGATTACTGCAAAATGAGCCACAGTTGCTCAAAGCAGTAGTACTAAAAGATACAGATTACACAGGATAAAGACACTTCTTGTGATGTTGAACAATGTGGACAAGAGCCAATTATCCTTGATTTTGAAATGACTATGCAGACAGTGTGAAGCATTTAACTAGATAAAGGTGACATATTATGCTCAAAGTCTGATTATTTTGACATACTATAAAATAATTGTAAACCATAAAGAACCTCACATAAAATTTTAACTGTTATGCCATAAAATTGAATTCTTAATGCAGTCTTCTTAAAGATGCCCAATGTGCAGATAAACAGATACTTGACATTTGATATTCTGCAACCTAGGTGTAGAAATAATGTGCATCTACAAATATGGATCCGTGGTAAGTATAATTTTTCGACTTCAAATATATTGTTTTGTGGCCCAGCCTTGAAGCTGGAATGTATGAAATGTTACAGCCTTTGTCAGAACGGTTACTGCCTTGTACCATTTTGTTTAAACATAAAGACACAGTTTTTAGGCCTTTCAGAAACAGCTTCTTCCTGCAACAAAAAGAAACTGGATAACAATGACAGGTGATTCATTTAACTATATTTCAGTTTTTCCCTGCTGCACAGGCAGTTTTCAGGAAGCCCAAATAGAAACATGTTCTCCAGTTTGCTTTGTTTCTGCCTTAGAAGAGAAATGAAGGCTGGAGGGACCTTGGGAGGAGGAGGACATAACTTGAAAGATGGGTGATTCTCCACAAAATCATGTTATGTTGGTAAAGATTTTGTTTTGGGGTGAGAATTCGCTTGTGGATACATGTGTTGGTGTGGAACATTATGGAAGAAGAGGCAAAGGGAACAAGAAGGCATTATTATATTACGCTGGTAAAAGATGAGGTACAGAAAAACAGTACAGAAGGCAGACAGACTAATGTGGAGGCAGAGGGCAAGAACAGTTGTTGGGTGAACTGTTCAGTAGAGCAACAGAGAAAGAACATCAGAAGTAAAAACCAAACCAAACCACAAAACCCCCCAATGGAAGTATTCCCTTATACAACATGAAATTTAACTGTGATACTTTGCAGTAGGGTGCTGTAGATGACAAGATGGTAAGCTTCAGTTGCTCTGTTTTCTCTATACCATTCTCATAGTGAAAGTACTTAATTATCTTTGTAATAAAATCTGACCATGACCTTGGAAGGCATGTATCTCAAATAATTTAAACTAAAAGTCACTGAATGTTATAGTTGACCTTTCTTATTTTAGTCAATGTCTTTCGAGGCCCATCATCTCACCGTTCCATCTATAAAGTGGCTTGGTCTCCTTCCATCTGATCTTGAGAGGTTAGTCATTTCCCCAAAAGAAACAGAAGTATTTTTCTGTTCCATAGACAGGAAATGCAGTCTGACTTAATGCAAAAGAAAGACAACTGACATTTAAATCCATTAATCTTTTAATAAATTATTTTGGTTTAATATAAAGAAGTAAGTTGAAATAAATATTTTTATCAGAAAATTTAACAATGTTACTTTCTTTTCAGATTAAATATACGCAGAGATGTCCTGATTCCATTTACAAAGCAAGATCAAAATAAGTTAGCAAGTATACAGAAGAGACCTTACATTGCTTGTCAGCCAATGTGGAAAAGAGAAGTATGTATACACCTGCTGTTTCCTATTGTTTCCTCCCCACAGGGCAAATCTCATCATCTGCAATCCTGTTCCTCTTTATGTTAACAAACTCCTCACATAGCAGAACCAGTAAGGTTTTACAGCCTTAAAATAAGGCAGGATTGAGAGAGCCCATGCCCACTGTCTCTGAATCAGTGGGCCTCAATGGCTCACAGGCCAGAACTGGCAGCATTTCAAGCTTTCCTGCCATTAGTCGTCTGATGATCATATGCTGTACATGGGATTTTCCTACTTTCCTAAATATTACAGAATATATTACGTCTTTACAAGTAGGGGAATGCTTACAGCAGCTAGTTACTCAGTACTAGACCTCTTATCTCGCTGTCAGCTTTTAAACCATATATCTCAATTCAGGTGTATATTGTGTGAAATGGTTAGAAAGGAAGAAAAGGTATTGTGTGCCTTCGCCTTCCTGGTTATACTCATCTTAGAAATCGTTTGTCTTACTGTGAAGTACCCACTACAGAACACATGAACATACAGTAAAATGAATCACAGCTCAGTGCCAGGGATTTCACAGCACCATTTCCAGTAATACCAACTTTACAGTTCTACATGTGTATCCAGCAAGTGTAATTCCTGCTTAAAAAATTACCTAGCCCTGGATCAGGCTGTTACAGCATCACACATTAATCTGTTCTTTTTTTTTTTTTTCTTCTTTTTTTCTAGCTGGAAATTATGGCAGCATCTAAACTGAAGGCTGAAATTCAAGTTTTAACTTCTCTTTCATCAGATTACCTTTCCAGAGTCTATTTACCAAACAAACTGCAATTTGGTGGATGGCTATGAACGCTTGTTTGCAAATGAAATGTTTTTCTTGATACTGATTTATTTTGTTGACTGCTTTTGGAAAAAAAATGCAGACAGAGGAGTAAACTTCAGCTTCTTGTTAGGTTTCTTTATCACTGTATCGAGATTATTGTTATTTCTTCTTCCTCTTTCAAACTGTAACAGAAACTACAATTCCTTTACAGAACATTGTTTCTTCCATTCTGTGCCCGTAACGGTGCCAATTGTGATGGTACATACGTAAAATATAATGAGATATGTTCTTTCTGGTCAGAAAATGTTAAGTTCAAAAACATATCAAGGAATTGCTTTGCCTTTTGACTTAAAGCACGAGATGATGCTGTCCCAACCTTTTTAGTTTTGAAGAGAGTAAAAGATTTCGTTAACAATTTATTGTACATGCCTCTATTTTAAGTACACCATTGTGGCATTTTCTGTTCACTGTAAATTCAGAGATAATTCTTCCTGACTGCATATCTCAAGCAGCTGTAAGTGTTTCAGTAACCAGATTACTCTTTGTCTTCGATGAACAAGCAAGCAAGCAGATGTTCTGATTAAGAGTTTAATAAACAATCCTGTTAACGATGCACATCATAACAGAATCTCTTGCTCATTTTCTTCATTTAGTTGCCTCTAAAACAGTAGAAAGGAGCAGGAAACTCTGGTGATTAGTGTGCAATAAATTTCATGTGAGGAAAGCAAATTGATTGCACAGAAAATACTTGCAAAATTGATCTGTAGAGTCATCAGTATGGATCTTACAGATAATATTTTCAGTAGGCTTATCTAGTTGGTTTGGGTTTGGTTTTTTTAAACTCCTGTTTCAGCAGTGTTAAATTAAAAAAACAATTAAAATTCGTTTTTATTTACTGTGCAGTAGCAGCGTTACTATCTACTAGAGACTGGTGTCCAGGCGCACACACACTCAGACCCAGGAGCCAGGCACAGCTCTGCCTGCAGGAGGGCAGGTGCAGGCGGGTCAGATCCACACCGGCACCGGCTCAGCAGCAGAGAACTTTTCTGCGCCTGGCCCTAAGGCAGCCTTGATTTTCATGAGAATAAGTGATTTTCACGAGAATAAGTG
>NW_010297610.1:0-3461 GCF_000700745.2 Antrostomus carolinensis | reverse complement strand
TGGGGTTGGGAGGCATCTCCATGGGGTTGGGAGGCATCTCCATGGGGTTGGGGGCATCTCTGTGGGGTGAGGGACACCTCCATGGGGTGAGGGACACATCTATGGGGTGAGGAGCACATCCATGGGTTGAGGGACACCTCTGTGGGGTGAAGGACACATCCATGGGGTGGGGATGGGAACCATCAGGGTTATGGGTTGGATGTGGGGTGGGGCAGTTGGTGGAGAACATGGCCAATGGGACTTGGGTGGAGATGAACGTGGGTTGTGGACCTTGGAGGGATGTGGCCAATGACATTGACTATGGGTGTCACCATGGCCAACGTGCTTGACCTACAGGTGTCACCATGGCCAACGACATTGACTATGGGTGTCACCATGGCCAATGTGCTTGACCTACAGGTGTCACCATGGCCAACGACATTGACTATGGGTGTCACCATGGCCAATGTGCTTGACCTACAGGTGTCACCATGGCCAACGACATTGACTATGGGTGTCACCATGGCCAATGTGCTTGACCTACAGGTGTCACCATGGCCAACGACATTGACTATGGGTGTCACCATGGCCAATGTGCTTGACCTACAGGTGTCACCATGGCCAACGACATTGACTATGGGTGTCACCATGGCCAATGTGCTTGACCTACAGGTGTCACCATGGCCAACGACATTGACTATGGGTGTCACCATGGCCAATGTGCTTGACCTACAGGTGTCTATGGGTGTCACCATGGCCAACGGGCTTGTCCTAGAGGTGTCACCATGGCCAACGACCTTGACTATGGGTCTCACCATGACCAATGACATTGACTATGGGTCTCACCATGACCAACGTGTTTGACCTACAGGTGTCACCATGGCCAATGACCTTGACTATGGGTGTCACCATGACCAACAACGTTGACTATGGGTCTCACCATGACCAATGACATTGACTATGGGTGTCACCATGACCTCCTGGGCTGCTGGTGGCACCTCAACACCCCCTGACACCTCCTCTCACCCTCCAGGTCCACCCGCTCTTCGCCACCATCTACAACTCCATCCACTTCTTGGCCAAATCGGTGGAGGCCACGCGCCGCAGCGGGGGTTGGGTGATGGGAACCAGCGTGGCCGACCACGCCCGCGACTTCCACCTGGAAGGTCTTTGTCAGTCCTTCTCCGTCACCCAGGACGGGGACATCAGTGTCCCCTACGTGGTCTTGGACACGGATGGGAAAGGTGACCAGTTGCGGCCGGTCTACGAGTTGGAACCGGGGACCAGGGGGTTGAGTTACCGCGGCCACAGTGTCCACTGGCCCCACCGCTCCAGCCCCGGCACCGACTCGGGGTGCTGGTTTGAGTCGGGGTCCATCTGCAACGGAGGTGAGTAGGTGGCACCATGGTCCTTCTTCTCCCTCTGTCCATCTGTCCAACCATCCCATGGGAGATCTCCAACCCCCTCATGGGTGATCTCCAACCATCTCATGGGGGGTCTCCAACCATCTCATGGAAGGTCTCCAACCATCTCATGGGAGATCTCCAACCACCCATTGGTCACTTGGGTGTCTGTCCATCCCTCCCTCCATTCCTTCCTCCGTTGGTTCATCCATCCACCCATCCCTTCATCCCCACCTCCATCCATCCATCCAGCTCTCCACCCATCCACCCACCCACCATGTCAGAGGTGGTCATGGCTGACCAGAGGTGGCCACAGGTAACCATGGTGGACATCCATGACCATCAGTCGGTCATCGGTGACCATGGTGATCATGGTGGACATCCATGACCATCAGTTGTCACAGGTCACTGTGGTTGACCAGAGGTGGCCATGGGTACCTGTGGTGGGCATCCATGACCATAATCAGTCACAGGTGGCCATGGCTGACTGGAGGTGGCCATGGTTGACCATAGATGGCCATGGTTGACCATGGTGGGAATCCATGACCATAATCAGTCACCGATGGCCATGGTTGACCGTAGATGGCCATGGGTGACCATGGTGACCATCCATGACCAAAAGTTGCCACAGGTGGCCATGGCTGACTGGAGGTGGCCATGGCTGACTGGAGGTGGCCATGGTTAACTGGAGATGGCCAGGGGTGACCATGGTGGGAATCCATGACCATAATCAGTCACTGGTGGCCATGGTTGACTAGAGGTGACCACAGGTGACCATGACCAACCATGGGAGGTACTGGATGGTTCCTCAGGGCCAATACCACCCCCTTCCTCTCTCCATCACAGGGGTGGACGCCACCTTCGTCCTCCTCATCTTCGTCCTCATCTGCGCCCTCGCGGCGGCCGGGGCTGCCATCGCCTGCTTCATCAGGTGGGTGCCACCACCTCACGGGTGGGACCTCCCCTGGTTGGAAACATCTCAACAGCTTCCATGTCCCCTTCTCTCCAGGCGCCGGATCCAACAGGCTCAGCTGATGACGGGACCCAACAAGATCTTCCTCACCATGGAGGACTTGACCTTCATCAACACCCAGAGCACCAAGCGGGTGAGGGACGGGTGGTCCTACCAGGGAGGGGACTTCAGTGGTGGTCACGTTGGCTCAGAGGTGGCTGCAAAGGAGATTCTGTGGCCTGAAGTCTTCTCCATGGTCCATCTTGACCTGAGGAGAAGAACCATGGGCTAGTGGGACCCCATGGGTGATGTGTCCCCATGGATGACGTGGTCTCCATGACCTGATGTCCCCCCAGGGCCAGGTTCTGCCCTGGGAGAATAAGATCCATGGTCTGGTGGGTCTCCATGGGTGACGTGTCTCATTGGGTGATGTGTCCCCATGGCCTGAGGTCTCCTCCAGGGCCAGGTTCTGCCCTGGGAGAATAAGATCCATGGTCTGGTGGGTCTCCATGGGTGATGTGTCCCCATGGTCTGGTGGGTCTCCATGGATGACGTGTCCTCATGGGTGATGTTTCCCCATGGCCTGAGGTCTCTCCAAGGCCAGACTCTGCCCTGGGAGAAGATCCATGGTGTGGTGGGTCTCCATGGGTGACGTGCCCCCATGGTCTGAGGTCTCTCCAAGGCTGGGAGAAGATCCATGGTGTGGTGGGTCCCCATAGGTGACGTGTCCCCATGGTCTGGTGGGTCTCCATGGGTGATATGTCCTCATGGGTGATGTGTCCCCGTGGTCTGAGGTCTCTCCAAGGCTGGGAGAAGATCCATGGTGTGGTGGGTCTCCATGGGTGACGTGTCCCCTGGTGTCCCCCCACCACAGATGGACGGCAGCCGCACCAGCCTGACCGGTCGTAGCGGAGGAGACACCAAGAGCGTCAAGAGCCTGAACGCGGGTCCAGACAACACCAACGTGGCCGTCACTGAGGTGAGATGTCCCCTCATCCTCCTCCCCGGCTGGTGTCATCCCTTCTCCCGTGTCACCTTCCCTGTCACCTCAACCCGTTCTCCTACCTCCCACCCTTGGTGGCGACAAGGCGTGAGCAACCTTCTCCAGAACATCTGTAGCTCCACCA
>NW_010297609.1:3515-7442 GCF_000700745.2 Antrostomus carolinensis | reverse complement strand
TTGTTACTGATGTGTTTGAAGAAGCCCTTCTGGTTGTGTCTGACCTCCCTTGCCAGATCTGGTTCCAACTGGGCTTTGGCCTTCCTCTCACAATTCTACATGCTCTGATGACGTCCTTCTATTCTTCCCAAGTGGTCTGTCCTTGCTTCCACCTCTTGTACACCTCCTGCTTATGTTTGAGTTTTGCCAGGAGCTCCTTGTTGATTCATGCCAGTCTTCACCCTTTGCTCAACTTCTTGCACACAGGGATGCATTGTTCTTGAGCCTGGAGGAAGTGGTGTTTGAATATTAACCAGCTCTCTTGCACCCCTCTTCCTTCAAGGGCCTGATCCCAAAAGATTCTTCCAAGAAGATCCCTGAAGAGGCCAAAGTTAGCTCGCCTGAAGTTCAGAGTTGAGGTCTTACTGTTCTGTTTCCTCCTAGCAGGATCCTGAACTCCACAATCTCATGGTCACTACAGCCAAAGTTGCCCCCAACATTCACATCCCCAACTACTCCTTCATTATTTGATAAGACAAGGTCCAGCAGCACTCCTTTCCTTGCTGGCTCTTCAGTCATTTGTGGGAGAAAGTTATCATCAATGCTTTCAAGGAACCTCTTTGAAACGCTCCTATGCTATGCTCCTATTCAGTTTGTGCAAGTCCTTCTTGCACATCTGCAGACCAGCAAAGCATGGGAAGTTAGAAAGTCCTGTATTTCTTAGCAGCAACTAAAAACATCAGTCTATTATCAGCATTCTTCTTCTATCAAATCCCACACTGAAACCAAAACACAGCACTATTCCAGCTACTAAGGAGAAAATAAACTCTATCCCGGCCAAAACCATGACAGAGGGCCAGCTACAACAGGGGAGGAAGGGGAAGGGCAAAGGCAAGGGCAAGGGCAAGGGCAAGGGGAGAAGAGCAAAGAAGTCACCTGGTTTCCCTAAGAGCTGCAATTTCCTGCCCTTGCCCGCTTTCAGTTCACACTCTGCTTTCAAGACTCATCTTCCTCCCTATCCTGAAGAGCCAAACACAGCAGGGACTCCTTCCTAATGGAAATCTAGAGGCAAAAAATGTGGGTGGGGTTTTTCCCCCCATAACAGTCACTATCAGATTATTTGATTCAGTGTGTAATGGAGCTCTTGCACTCCCTCTCCTGCAGATCAGTCGACCAGACAGATGTCTGATTGTCCTCCTGTTTCAACGTATATCATCATTACTCCTTCGGAGCTGCTGCAAAATAGCACAGGTGTCAATACGGACAAAATTTGACCTTACGTTTACTTTAAATTAGGCTTTATAGGTGAAAATGGTAGATTTTCAGAAAATAAGCCTCACCTCCGCATTACTGAGCATGCAAAGTCAACACGAGACTGCTTGGGTGATGCAGCAGCATCCGGAAATAGGGCAGGCTACTAAATGCCGAGAGTGACAAGCCAGCCTGGCTTGACAAGCTTTGCCAATGGCTAGCCAAGCACAAGGAGATTATCCTGATCTGGGGAGCAGAGATACTTGAGCTCAGGAATTTCATTTCCCTCTGGGGTGTGATTACCTTGTAATAGTCTCTATCCCTCATTCTCATTTCTAGCTAGAAAGGAGGTGCAAAGCAAGGCTCCTAGTTTGTATCCATCAGCTGGTAAACCGCCAAGACATGGCTTTTAAGGCAATCTCGGGAAAGTGCACAGGGACCCAAATGTCCCTGTCATTAAGGTGGTGAGTTTTCAGCCAGAAAAGGCACTTATATATTGTGTCATCAGAGCATCCAAGTGTTTGTTTTTAATTTACATGGGGAAAACTTGCATGAATCACTCAGATTTGGACTGACCATTCAAGCCACTGCTGTACATTCTCTTTTTTTGTTCCCCCGTTGTTCATAACCCTGCACCGTAAGCAGAACAGCAGCCACTTTCTTTCAATGATGCTTTGGAATGATAAAAAACAAGATGATCCAAGTCAGGTAGGGAGAAGGTGAGCTGACTGTAATAAAACACCCTTGTTCTGAGACGCAGCCACCACCAGGACATGTTTCCAGCACGTGGAGAGATGCACATGTCTGCATGTAGCATGAGGTGCATCCCTTGATTATCAGCCATGTTTCAGAACAACTTTGTTGTCCCAAATTTGTGTTCGTCACTTAGTGAGCAAAGCAAATTGACACACAGAGTCAAGATATTTTCTTTATTTCACGTCTGTGCAGAAATGAGTGATAGGTGATAATGCCACAGAGTTAGCACACCTGAATGCAATCAGGGTACATAGTTATACAGGTCCAAACAGTTAGTAACGCCTACTGTTAACACCTACCATATAATCATAGAATCATAGACTGATTTGGGTTGGAAGGGACCTTAAAGACCATCCAGTTCCAACCTCCTGCCATGAACAGGGACACCTTCCACTAGACCAGGTTGCTCAAAGCCTCATCCAACCTGGCCTTCAACACTTCCAGGGAGGGGGCATCCACAACTTCCTTGGGCAACCTGTTCCAGTGTCTGACCACCCTCACAGTGAAGAACTTCTTCCTAATATCTAATTTAAACCTACCCTCTGCCAGTTTAAACCCATTTCCCCTTGTTCTATCACTACCTGCCCTTGTAAAAAGTCCCTCCCCAGATTTCTGGCAGGCCCCTTCAGGTACTGGAATTGCTATAAGATCTCCCCGGAACCTTCTCTCCTCCAGAACTTTCTTATGTTGGAAAAGAGAGCAAACATTTGTTTATAAAAAATAGAAAATAGAGTAAACATTTGTTTATACTTCCCAGCATATTCTCCATTCCCTAGTGGTTTGTGACTCAGGAACCTCCTGAACTGTAGACACCCTCTCTGCATTTAATAGCCCTTGATGGATTCTTCTTCAATCAGTTAGTTTATACCCTATTGAACCAACACAAACTTTAAAGATCCACTGTACCCTATGGCAAGAAGTGCCACAGCTAAAAACTTATTTTGTTTATTTTGAACTTGTCTCTTGATAGTTTTCTTTTATGATTACTCTCTTCCTTTGAAGAGCACTGAATAATGTGACAATGTAACAGCTGTTCCCCAGTCACGCCACTCTTCCCATCACAAAACTCGGTCATATTTCTTCTTCAGTCATTTTTTCTTTCAAGATAAAAAGTCTTAATCTATTCAGTCAGCCCCTGAATGGAGGTCCTTTTATGCTTTTGATCATCTTCAATTGCCTTCCTCTGTAACTTTTCTATTTCTTCTGTATCATATTTGAGATTGGTGAATCAGGACTGCACTATAGTATTCAAGAGATGGGAGCCCACAGATTTATACAGCAGCATAATGATTTCCTCTGTTTTGCTCTCTCCTCCTTTCCTAATAATTCCTAGCGTTCTGTTTGCTTTTTTGATTGCTACTGTGTGTTGAGCTGACATTTGCATAGAACTATCTATTATAACCTGAAGATTTCACTCCCAAGTGGAAATAGCCAGCCTAGAGCCCATTATTTTGTATGTAAAGCTAGGGATTGTCTTTTCCCATGCGCATCACTTTACATTTATCTACATCAGATTTCATCTGTGATTTTATTACCCTTTTATTCAGTGCCACGAGGTCTTTCTGCAACTCTTCACAGTCAGCCCTTTGCCTCAACCACCCTCAATATCATTAGTAAACTTTCTCCCTGCTCACTGTTATTTTGAGACTATTTATGAATATTTCAAAAGCATGGGACAATGTTTAGGCTAATTTAGAAGCTTCCTTCTCAAATTTGAGGTGCCAGGTCCCAAGGAGAGGGAAGAAATGCAGTTTCCCAAGCTCTTGGGGTGCCACTGGAGATCAGTTGGCATTTCTAAGAATGGATAACATTGTGCCTCACCAGCATGTCTCCCTCTCCCTTTGCACAAACAGATGCGGGGGTGATGCCTCTTGCTGGTGTAGGTGTGCCTGCCCCCTCCACCAGACTGTACGGGACCAGCGGGAGGTGGATAGGGTTATG
>NW_010297609.1:0-3497 GCF_000700745.2 Antrostomus carolinensis | reverse complement strand
AGCTGGCACAAAGCGTGCAGAAGTCCTGGGGCCACAGGAGAGGAGGCAGAGGGTCAGCAACAGATGGCAAAGCCTTTCTCTAAGAAAACCTCCGCACACAAAGTTGTGAGACATCACTTTGAATGAATAGGTTCTAACTGGCAACTTTTCCTTGCAAAAAGCTGCACGTGAACCTGATGAGCTTGCCCAAGGGAGTCCAAGGCTGGAATCAGATGAGGAGCAATTGTCCACAGGAGGAAAGCATGAGGATGACAGGATTACAACTGATCTCTACCCAGACGAGGTGAGACCCATCTAGCCAGTTAGTGAGAGGAACCAGGAATCACCATGACAAGGACTTTTTCAGCTGTGATTTTTTTCCTGGGGAGCAGCATCATGCAGCAGTGCCTGGTGGGGGAGTTGGTGCCGGGGGGGGAGGACACAAAAATGAAGGGCACTCCTGAGAGTACAATGAAGAACACTTCTTTCTGTTGAGGGTATCCTTTTTGGGAGGAAGAGTCTGGAGAGTTATTGCTGCTATTTGTAGGCAAAAGGAGTCAGGATGAGCATCACTCCAGCACTGGAGGTGAGAGTGAAACTAATTCAGAGGAGAAAGTGAACAGCTTTGGTGGAGGGTTCCTCATCCCTGTCCAGTGGTGCAGCTCGGAGCCACAGGGTCACATCAAGCATGTTTCCCTCTCCTCCCCAACCCCAGTAATTTCTTGTTGCAGCCTTTAGAGCCAGGCAGCACAGGATTTGCCAGCTCTCTGATGAGACACCTTCCAGCAAAGGCAGCAGTTTCCAGAAAAATGTTTTGTGGAGGCTGTTTGATGCTCCTGCAACTGCGAAGGGAGAAAGGAGGATAGTGTTTCTTTTCTGGCAGTGGAGCAAAAATTCCTCCAAAGGGCACAGACTCCTCCCTTTAAGAGACTTAAGCTTGACCATCAGAAAACTAGGGCCCATTTCATGAAAAAAGAGCAGGTGTTTGTGACTCAGGGACAAAGCATTTCTTGAGCTGTGTGAAGACCTGTGTTTCCGGGCAAAAAAATGTCCATGTGCATGAAAAAGAAAAAAACAACCCACTGGTTCCACAAAGCAAAAAACAGATTCAAGAGAAAACCAGTGTCAGACCTGTTGACATTGCAGCCATCAGCCCCCTCCTCATTTGAGTGGGAAAGGCACTCGGTCACCTTAAACACGGAGGCAGAAGTGTCTATTTCCATCCCAGCCATTTGGCTGATGGCCATGCCTCTACCACTCTGGGGACTGAAGCTGGGGACTGGTGAGTGCCAGGGGCAACTCTAGCACAGTTGAGGGGTTCAGCCTTTACCTCTCACTTTTTAAGGGTGTGAGGTTTAGGGCTGGAATGGCTGTGTGGTGTGCCCAGAGCCAGCCCAGTGAACCACACCAGCTTGATTTGCACATCTGTGCAGCCCTGGAGCAGTGACAGGGGGTACAAAATCATAGAATCAAAAAATGGTTTGGGTTGGAAGGGACCTTTAAAGGTCACCTAGTTCAACCCCCCCTGCAATGAGTAGGGACATCTTCAACTACATCAGGTTGCTCAGAGCCCCATCCAGCCTTGACCTGGAATGTTTCCAGAGATGAGGCTCCTACCACCTCTTTGGGCAACCTGTGCCAATGTTTCATCACCTTCATGATAAAACATTTCTTCCTTCTATCTAGTCTAAATCTACCCTCTTTTAGTTTAAAACCATCACCCCTTGTCCTATTGCTGCAGGTCTTGCTAGAAAGTTTGTCCCCATCTTTCTTATAGGCCTCCTTCAAGTATTGAAAGGCCACAATAAGGTCTCCTCAGAGCCCTTTCCTTATAGGAGAGGTGTTCCATCCCTCTGATCATTTTTGTGGCCCTTCTCTGGACCCGCTACAACAGTTCCATGTCCTTCTTGTGCCGAAGGTCATCAGTCCCTTCAGTTGCTGTTACAAATTTTCCATTTCATTCTGGTCAGAGCTGGCAGGTCTTTGCCTTCCTCTTCAATAGGAGGTTTTCAGAAAGAATGAGTAACAAATAACTCTCCTCATCACCAGAAAGGTAGATGTGGACTTTAGACAGAGCACAACTTTTGCCTAAGCAGCAGTGACAGAACCAGCAAAAACCCACAATGCATGCAAATAAAAATATTTTTTGTAGTATTGCAGGGTAAGCTGCAAAAAAAATGCAGGTGACATTTATTAGTCCTGGTGGCACCAGGGATTGTGCTGTCAGCCAGACCACCCAGCCCCGGACCACAGCTGGCTGATGGAGGAGGAAAACCCACCCAGAAAGCAAGCTGGGACAAGATGGGGTGTCTTTAGGTGATGTGACTGCTAATGGTAGAAGGCACTGGGGTGACTGCTATAAATACAGAGGAAAAAAGCCTTTAAAGCTACTGCAGACTTAGGTCACTTTTGAACAATTACGAGGAAGGAGGAGAGCAAATCATGAATATTTCTGTTATAAATGCTTTGCAAACACAGTTTTTTTTTCCTTTCCAAAATGCAAGTGTTCTCATTTTCCTTGAAGTTTCTCCATAACAAGATTGCCTTAAAAACTGGGTGCATCTTGGTTTTTTTATGTAGTTTCTCAGGGTTTTATTTTTAAAGAGGAGATAGAAGCTGCTTTTTAAAATTTGTTTTAATGTTTAAAGCCTTTTTTTGCCTTTTTTTTCACTTTTGCAATGCTTCACAGGATGTTAAAGAAGGCCAAATTAACAAGTTGTTCACATTTTCACATGAAAAACAACTATAACTTTCCACTGAGCTCTTAGGAAGGAAGTGTAAACATGCCAATTGCATTTATTTGGAAACACAGATAATTAAATACAACCTGTGTTTCCTGACATTATATATATATATATATGTATATATATGTACTGAAAAGGAGAAGTAAATGCAGTGGGTTGGTTGCTTTTATGGGAAGAGCCTAGACTTAAGCCCAAATCATCATTTTGAAAAATTAATGAAGCTGATGCTGAATTTCCTTTGTCCTCTAAGGAGACTGAAGAGTCTGCAAAGTGCACATTTTGTGGTGCTCCTGAAAAGCCAATCCCAACTGTGGTGGAACTGAAGGAGCAACCCCAGGAAAATGTGAGTCTACCCATATGGTGTGCACATGCCTGTAACATAAGTTTCTTCCTGGCAAAGGGGAGAGTGACCACTACACGGCAGTGGCAGAGAGAAAGGGGAGAGGGATGTGGGTAGAGGAGCTGAAGGGTGAGGAGGTCCCCAAGTGCCCCATGCCAGCCCTACCGCTCCTGACAGATACTGCACCCCACAGCTCTTTTGCTGCAGGAGATATAAGGAAGTGTTTGATGCCATCATCCAAGAGCAGATGAGTGAAGATGAAGCAGAGGAAGAGCTGGACATCGCTCCCCATGCGAACCCTTCCCAAGCTAAGCTGAGGAGCAGCATCAAGGAGAAACTGCTGCAGCAGTAAGGGACCGAGGGAGACTGGCTTAAGGCCCTGGTGGGAGGAGTAAAGACCCATCACCAGGTCATAGAATCATAGAATGGTTTGG
>NW_010297608.1:0-5299 GCF_000700745.2 Antrostomus carolinensis | reverse complement strand
CATATCATATCATATCATATCATATTATTATAGATTATAAATATTATAGATATAAAATAATATTTCTCTGCAATAGATATATTATTATATTATTTCTCTGCAATAGATATCAGGAGTAGCAAAAGCACAGTGGACTTCAGTTGCCTGAGAACACGTGCAGGGTTTTGGATGCACTGAGGTTGGCACCAATGTGGCGACTACACGGACATCAGTAATTGAATAAAAAGGACCTGGGGTTTGCATGTGGTTTTACCCTCTTACTGTGCTCTAATTGGGAGGGGAGAGGAAGGAAGGAAGGGGAAATCATAAGAGGTAAAAAGAGACTTTTATGTTAGTGGAGGGCAAATGGGCTGCTGAAGCTCTGCCAGATTTTCCCTTTTGAGTTTCACTTCTGTGGAGAGACCTTGCTCCCAATGACAAAAGAAAAGTCTGAAGCAATTAATAACACGCCCAATCAGGGGGACACCCTGTGCTGCAATACGTGGCTGTCGTTCAGAGGAGCCACATAACCAGAGGAGTGCACTGACCCACAGAATTGCAAAGAATCTGCATCACATTCTGTGGAGACTTCTGGGCTTTTAGATAATAAATAATATCTGGAGTGTGTAACTCGGAAGTCGTTGCCTGCTTGTGCTACGGTTAAATGGGTTTGTGAGCCGGTGAGAGTTAAAAGTGCTGGGGAAAACTTGGTGAGACATTTGAATAAGCAGCATTCAGACATCAATTAATGAGATCCCTGCTGCCACTTTTGAAGGCAGTCAGAGTATATCACAGCTATATTATCTCCTTCTAATAGTATGACAGGAAATGTATAAACAAGATGTACCTTTTTTGCAGGATATGGGATGGAATGGACACAGGAGCAACCTGTTTTTCACCATTTCCTTTTTTAACTTAACATAGTGGACATTTAGTGGAGGGGATGTATGTGAGTGAGAGGGTTGGGTACAGGGCTTGGTAAGGAATAAGTGATTCAGGAAGAGAAATCTTGACAGCAACTCCAGAACCAGGCAAAGGTCCAGACACTGACCAAAGCAGCAGTCCTGCAGCTGGAGGAAATGTCCTGCAGGGATGGAGTGGACACGGGGGTGTGGTGGCTGGATCCTCAGTATTGTACAGGAGCGACCATGCCAGCCACGCTGTACCCCTGGGATGGAGGTGATCGTGCTGGCTCAGTTGGAAGGTTCTGGAGGATAGGTGGCAGAAAGTGTCCTTTTTAGTCATCACTGCCATGAGCTGGTTTTGAGAGGCTGAATCACATAAGGGGAAGAAGAAGAATTTGGAAAAGCTGTTCTCTCTTCTGCACCCATGATGGCGGTGCCCGCTGTCAGCAGTACAAACAAATACCGCCTGCTTAAAACTTGGCCTGGACTCGCTACAAAAACAAACACAGAAAATCCTGCCAGTCTCTTCAGGTGTGCAGCTAGGAGCGTGCTGGTGCTGAGACCTGGCTGGGAACATATCTGAGCTAGTTGTCCTGGTTAGCCTGCACAGATTCTTGACTGGTTTCCTGATGCACAAACACCTCCTGGCCTTTGGGCACCTCTTCCTAGGAGCGTTCCTCTTCCTCTCTGTCACCAAGCCTGTCACCTCTATTTCTCATTAATTACTTTGGCTCGATGCCACTCGCTTTTGCTAAAATCCCATCCAGTCCTCGGTCTTGCAGCTGGACATGTTCTTTGCTGATTAAAGTTTCGTCTTCATGCTCCAAAGCAACTGATGGCCCATTGCTACTGTTGTTTTCATGACCATGACTGGCTTCCTGCAATCTTAGTTATCTTCAGGGTTTCAGCATTCCCATATCCCACCATCCGTAGGCAGCTGCAACCCATTAGAACATACTGGTATGAAAGCACAGGGACACGGATCTGAAGTTAATGTCTCAAAATTACCTGAACTAGAACTGGGGTAAATTTATGGATTTACTTCAAAACAAAAGAGTACAAAATGATGTATCTTTATTTTCTTATTATTACAGGTTTCTCCCAAGATGACTCATCTCTGATGACAAGCCCCATGTTTTTGCTTGTTCTGTTGCTGCCAGTTGATGGTTGGCCTTTCTCCAGATTCCTTCAGGCACTGCTGTTGGGGAGACTCACTGGTCCCAGCCCGTACCAGTGAACCCCTAGGAGTGCCTGTCCCAAAACCTTCACCTTCTTCTCTGTTCTCCACCTTTCTCTCTTTCCTCCTTTGTCCCCACTCCCCCTTGCTCAGCCTCCAAAACAAATAAGTTGAGATGACAGGTGCAGAAGGAGCACGTTTCTTTACCCTGGTCACACCTATTGCTCTCCCTACCCGTTCTTCATCACTCACTTGGCTCAGTTTCTGCTTCTTGTAAGACTATCTGAACTGCTCTCGCAGGAGTGACTACACTTTGTGTAAACAGTCTTGAACTGGCTGGGTTATTCCAAATTGTCTGGCAGCCATAAAAGGAGGTAGTAAGGGAAGGTAACTATTTGTGTCGTACTAAATGAGTTTTTATTTTTCTGCAGCTTTAATGCTGCTATCAATAGCCAGGTTAAAGTCTAAGAGACATCCCTAGAGCAGTCCTTCCACTCACGATAGGCCTCATGATGCAAAAGATTGTTGCTTTCCTAACAAGATACACAGTGCTTGCTGTCACAGGAGTCCAATCCCAGCTCAGGACGTACTGTGCCACAACTGTTTTAAGTCTATAAGGAGTCACACTGGAAAATGGCTATGGACTGTTGCTGGTGGCAAACACAGGAGGAACAAAACCCCTGGTTTTGCAAAGAGCACCAAAAATTGTGTATGGATCAGTGACAACTGCTTGTACGGTGATTGAGACCTCTTCTTGGAGGGCTGTAAAATGCCTTAGTAGACATTCAGATGGTTTACAAGTATGCTGGTCTATATGATGCTGACACAGGCAAGGTTAAGCAGTCAGGCTTTAAGGGAAAGGAATAACAGGAAAGGATAACAGGCAATATACATTAGACAGGAGACATGGGAAGGGATGTTTTCAGCATTAGAGAAGCTAGAAGCCAAATAATAAAATAGGCATGTATTTGCCATTAGTTGTGTTATCCTTTATTTATGTGGTTAGGATTCCATTAAAAGTTCTTTTGAAGCTATTCTTCTGAAGTAGCTGATTTCTCTGGGAGAAGTTTCATGACCTCAGAAACAAACCAGGGTAAACACAAGTTCATCACCAGTATTACTATGTCAGTTTGGAGATAGGCTTTTCAGGTTAAGCAAACATCCTGAAATAATCACCTTGATAGAAGCTGCAGCTTCGATACCTCCACAAAACCACACCTACGCCACCAACTTTAGCCCTCATAGCTGTAACAGCTGGAGACATCATTTATGGCCCGTGTATTTTTGTTGACTAAGTCCCTTGTGCAGAGCAGCTGTACCAGGAAAAATATGTTTTTTAATATAATACATAATTGGTGTCAGGGAGCAGTAAGGGCCAGCTGCTTTCCAAGGGATGGAGTGGGCATGGGGATCCCCAAAGGACCAGCCAGGCAGGGGCTTTCACCTGTCCCACTGCCCCCAGTGAGGGAAATGGGCAGGCTGGGGGGCAGCCAAGTGCAGCCCCTAGCCCAGGGCATCGGGCAGCTCCATGGGGATGGGGATGGGCTGAGGCCAGGCTGGGATGTCAGCCTGCCGTTTGGGGGTCAGGATCAGGCCCAGTGAGGGGAACCAGGGTCAGACACAGCCCCATGATGGCCAAGATCATGATCTGGGGGGTCCAGGTGAGGCTGGTCAGGGCCCTTAAGGCTGACTGGTGTCACAGAATCATAGAATGATAGAATGGTTTGGATTGGAAGGGACCTTAAAGATTATCTAGTTCCACCCCCCCTGCCATCAGCAGGGACACCTTCCACTAGATCAGGTTGCTCAAAGCCTCATCCAGCCTGGCCTTAAACACTTCCAGGGAGGGGGCATCTACAACTTCCTTGGGCAACCTGTTCCAGTGTCTCACCACCCTCACAGTGAAGAACTTTTTCCTAATATCTAATCTAAACCTCCCCTCTTTCAGTTTAAACCCATTTCCCCTTGTTCTGTCATTAATTACCCTTATGAAAAGTCCTTCCCCGGCTTTCTTGTAGGCCCCCTCAGGACCCTGATGGATGGTATAATTTCTTGGGTCCTCAAGGGAGAGACAACAATGCTGATTTACCAGTTCAGGTTGTGTCAGTATCAGGTGCATGTTGTCACTACAAATGATGTAAGGTCTTCAGTTGAGAGCTGAGTCTGCATCCCACCAGATGCTGGTCTCTGGTAAGATGTAGTAGTATCTGACATGAGCTCATCACTGTGCTCTCAGGAGCTGGGAGATGCTGGCTGCTTGGGAAAGCAAGGGCTGTTGGTGGAGCAGCTTCCTCAAGCTCAGCATGGCCGAGGGCTTGCAACACACACTGCAACTCTTTCCTGGATGAGTTACAAAGGGTGTTCTTCCCCTCAAAGTGAGGTTTTCCCGTAATTGAAAAAGGAGCAAAGCTAAAAAGCATGATTTGTAGTATCACCCTTGTGCCAAGGCCCATCCCTTCTGTGCAGTGGATGTACCTCCATCATGATCTCTGTGTGGGTTCACGCATGGGTTCATGTGTGAGTGACAAGGAATGGAGGGATCTGTTACTCACTCTCCTATCCAAAATAAATGTTTTCCCTTGGAAATGTACCCACACCAACACCTCTACTCTACAGTTGCAACAGAAGGGGTGTAGGAGCTAGGTAGGTAGAAAGGGCTTTATATATCATTTTATGCTGCCTTGCTGGACTTTATGAGCACCTCTTCCCAGTGCTTCTTCTGCACTGTAGCACCCCATATCATCCAGTACCCCCAACTGCTTTCTGGTCCAAATGCCTGTGTGGCACTGACTCCTCAGGTGTTATGGTAGAAGTTTAAATTTTAGACTTAAAATAGAATAGAATCATATACAAAATTTATAATCAAGAGAAAATTGTTAAAGCTGCTAAATAATCTCTGTAAAGTCCCAGGCCTGTTTTAATAATTAACTTAATATTAGAGTTAAGAACAATGGATCTTTGTTGTAGTGTCTTAGAGACTGAAATTTATTACCTTGATGTTCATAGAAGCTTGAAAACTTTTTCTTTGACTGATCACTGGGATGTGACAAGGAATGTGTTGAGCTAAGTCCTTGGGACAAGGTTATTGGAGGATTTTTTCTTTTAGGTTGGTAGTCCATGGTGGTCGCAAAAGCAACCTTCCGACTCATTTCAAGGCCTAATGAGCATGCGCAGCGAGGTGGTTTTATGATTGTGGTGGGTTGACCGTGGTTGGATGCCAGATGCCCACCAAAGCCCA